>NC_056731.1:1831129588-1831339588 GCF_019279795.1 Protopterus annectens
GAATACTGGTAAATTAATAGTCTGATTGATGTTAGACTCTGACACTATCTTTAGTAGAAAGGTGGGGTTTGTCTGTAAAAAGACTCTATCTTTATTAAAAATCAGATAAGGTGATCTACATGATAAGGCTTGGAGTTCTGAAGTCCTTCTAGCAGAGCTTATTGCCACCAAAAATAATGTTTTCCTAGACAAATACTTCAGATCACAATCTGCATATGGTTCAAAGGAGAATGCACGATGAATTGTAAAAAGAAGTTATGTACTTATCAGTCTTCATCAAACTTGTGGGTCCTCGGTTCAGAGCTCAGAACTGATATGGCTGTCAGCAAGCTTAGGATCCAAAGCTAAAGCTCCTCCCAACCTTCCCATAATGCCTAGCTCCTCTGAGATACCTCAGATTGAGTTTGCTGCAAGTATTTATAATTAATAAATTGCATTCCAAGAAAAGAATAGAGCAAAAAAAGGATTGCTCAGGAGCTCAACAATGGTTCCCAGTAAAATCCATCAGGTCCTTCAGAGATAAGGAAGGGGGAAGAAGGGTGGGATGCTTGATGTAGAATGAAGCAGACAACACAGATGGAACATTATGGTGAGTATATAATTTATTTATCTGATGTTGTCTGCTCATTCTTCGTCAAACCTGTGCGACAGAGTCCCCAGCTTCACAGACCTGGGTGGCCTCAAGGAAGGATATTCCCGAGCACTGCAGAACCAAAAGCAGCTCTGTTCCTACATACAATGTCAAGCTTGTAATGCAAAATAAAAGTGTGGGAGTTCACCCATGATGAAGCTGCACAAATATCTTCTAAGAAATCCCTAGATCAGAAAGCTTGTGAAGTGGTAATAGAGCTCATGGAATGAGCTCTGACTGTTTTGGGTAAGAGACATTATTCAAAAAATACACAAGAGTGATATAACTCATTAGCCAATGAGCAATAGTGGTTTAACAGCCACTTTACCTTTTCTGGATTTTGAGAGTGACAAACAACTGATCAGACTTTTGAAAAGATTTTACACCAATGACAAAAAGAAACTTCAAACTAAAAAGTAAACACCACTGTAGAAAGCTGTAGTATTGCCAGAAAAAACAAGGAGTCAGTTTAGCACTTTTGTTCCTTTACTTTCAGAACTTCATCAGAATACAAAATTAATTCCCAGTCATTGATGACATCACACTTTGATTAAAATCAGCAAACAGGATTCTTAAAGCATCCTCACTTCACTATCCAGTATAAGACATCACTATATAACTAATCAATCAAAAATGATTAATCTAATAACCAAATTGTATAAAAAACTGTAAAACATATCAAACATATTTATATTTTAATAAGCTTTTTATAGAAATGGTTTTGTTTAATCCAGGATGAACGTCTGCTCTTAAGAAAATTTGCCATCTGAGTTCCAACATTTCCAAAAAGTTCAAACCAAACTAGTCCAAATAGCTACTGACCGGAAGTCACAAAAACGCTGGAAACGTAAAGTAATACACAGTATTTATTAAAGGTTTAGCCTGGTATTAATGATAATATATCCATTAAGCCTGTCCTAGAAGCTAGGATATGTGTTTGAATAGGTGGGGAGTTGTTTTAAATCAACATGTTTTTAACAGGTAAATATATAACTTTTAGTGGATCATATTTGGTATTATATTTTTGTATAACATTTACAAGTGATTTTTCTGTTTTTAATATATTGTGGAGGGATTTTTCAATGCATTTTATTTATTATTCTGTAGGCATTAATGCATTTTTTATTAACCATCATGTTTCAGAGGAAGTGATGGCATCAGGAAATGGGCTGGGATTCGAATACACGAATCTTATTGGATTTAGCATGCATTCACATCTATTTAAATGGTATTACTTTGTTTATTTTTTGTTCTGATGAAGTCTAGTTTCACTAGATGAAAGCGCTAAACCTTTAATAAATACTGTGTATTACTTTACGTTTCCAGCATTTTTGTGACTTCCGGTCAGTAGCTATTTGGACTAGTTTGGTTTGGATTGTTGTTGCTACTTGGACATTCTTTATTTCCAAAAAGTTATTAAATAAATTGACAAAATTGTCTGCTTGAACTTGCTGCAAGACTAAAAAATAAAACTTATGAAAGCAATCACAGTTTAAACTGTGTCTTGCTAAAGCATTATTAGGATCTTTATTTTTGATGGCTCTAAGGTGTTCACCCATGTGACATCCTAGGGCTCTAGTAGTTTTACCTACATAAAAATTATAACATGAGCCACAGATGGCTAAATACACTAAACCTAAAGTCTTACAATCATATCTGCCTCTAGGTTCAAACCTGAAGTTACAATGTTTGAACAAAAATGTACTCTCAGGATAAATAAACATACAGAATCTACAACCTCCACAGGGAAACGTACCCAGTGGTCTGTTACCTTTAACTTTAAACTGTCACTTGTTGTGTTCTAATATTGTCTGTGAACATCCAAAAGATGAAATATATATTCACCCTTATTTTGAAAGTTCAGAAAGAATACAGGCAGATTAATAGATTGATTAATAGTATTGATTGAAGCAACCTTTGGTAAGAAAGAGGGATTGGCAAGTAAGGTAACCCTGTCTTTATGAAAAATAAGATAAGGAGGTTTAGAAGATAGCGTTTGAAGTTCAGAAACCCTCTTGGCCAAAGTAACAGCCAGTAGAAAGGCTGTTTTCCAGGAAAGGAATGTCAAATCAGATTTAGCAGCAGATTCAAAGGGGGGTAAGGTCAAGGCTTGTAGAAACAAGGTAAGGTGCCACGGAGAAGTAGGATCCTTGATAGGAGGATGAGGAAGGAAAATTCCCTTGAGAAAGGCTTTGTAAAGTCTGGAAGAAGCCAAAGACATATCATTCTTTCCGATGTCAAAAATTAGAAATGGTTGCTAACTGAACTTTGACAGTAGAGGAACTGGCCCCTGAATGAAAAAGAACAGTCAAGAAATCCAAGACTGCTGAAATGGGAACCGTAAGTGGATCAATGTGGTGCTGCTGGGCCCAAATGGAAAACCTTTTCCACATACTTTTATAAATTTTTTGCGTAGAAGACTTATGGGAACCAACGATAATCTTCTGGCCAGGGGAAGAAAGCCTGGTCTGTCTAGCCATCATCAGAATTGGAGAAACCATGCAGTTAGACCCAGACTGTGAAGATCTGGGTGAGTTTGCTCTGATGGATGAGATAGGAGATACTAACATGGTTCCAGGTTCCATGGAGTGCAAACCAGGTGAGACCAAAGAAGGCGAACCAAACTTGTTGCGGCCAAAAAGGGGCAATGAGAATCACTTTGCTCTTCAACCTGTGTGCTTTCTGAAGAAATTTGGGAATTAGGGGGGAGAGGAGGGAAGGCATAAAGTAGACTGAGAGGCCAAGCATAGACTATAGCATCTCTTGGTGTCTGCCCCTGTGGAGGAATCAGGACAGAATACCTGCTGCACTTGTTTTAAGGGGAAGCATAAATATCACAGCAGGGTTGACCCCATTTGAGGAAGATCTGGTTTACCACTAACTGATTCAGAGACCACTTATGAGGCATCAGAAGAACTCTGCTGAGCCTGTCCACTAGTATGTTGTGCTCCCCCAGAATGTGCTTCACAACTAGAAAGTGGTTGGTAGAGAGAGCCCATTGCCACACTTCCATCGCTTCTTGACAAAGGAGGTAGGACTTGGTTCCACCTTGTTTGTTGAGATACCATACAGCAGGCATGTTGTTGGTCTGAATTGCAAATTATCCCCAGGGGAAGAAGCGAGTGAAGGGCTTGCAATGCTAAAAGCACCACCCTCATCTCTAGGACATTGATATGCAGATCGGTCTCCAGGGGAGTCCATGTGCCTTGGACTGCCTGTCCCATGTAATACCTCCCCACCCCAGAAGGGAGGCATCCATTGTCAACGTGGTAAAGGGAGGAGGAAGAATGTAAGGTTGACCCTGAAATACTTCTGGATCGTGAAGCCACCACAAAAGTGAGTTCCTGCATACCTTAGACAGTCTCACAGGATGATCAAGAGGGTGATGCAGAAGTGACCATTGGACAGACAATGTCCACTGAAGAATTCTCATATGTAAGAGTGCTGTTGGTAGTAAGGTAATTGTTGCAGCCATAGAACCCAGAGCCCTGAGGACCAGGGTTGGCATAGGGAAAGGTACCACTAACACTTGTTTGATATGTGTCTATAGGGAAAGAATCCTCTCTGGTGGAAGAAAAGTCAAGGTTTTGGTTGTGTCCAAGCAAGCCCCTATAAAATATATAACTTGCACAGGAAGTAATTGTGATTTCAGGAGATTTATGGTGATCCCTAAGGTAGGGACTAGTTGTAGGAGGAAATCCCTGGCCTGGATCAGTAGATACCTAGTTGGTGTGACTAGGAGCCAGTCATCCAGGTAAGGAAACATTTGCAATCTATGCAGTCTGAGATGAGCTGCAACCACTGCCATACATTTGGTGAACACCCTGGTGGCTGTGGTGAGACCAAATGGAAGCACACAAAATTAGTAGTGGCTGGCTCCCTGCCAGAAATGGAGATACCTTGTGGAACATTTGTTCAATTTGATGTGATAGTATGCATCCTTCAGGTCTATGGAGCACATCCAGCTGTCCTTCTGTAGAAATGGAAGGATGGACTGAACTGTAACCATCCTGAACTCTGTGTGTTTCACTGATTTGTTCAGATAAGTCAGGTCCAGTATGGGCCTGAGGCTCCCTGTTTTCTTGGGAACTAAAAAGAATTGGGAGTAGATCTCTGATCTGTGCTGGTCTGAAAGGACCTTCTGGATGGCTCTTTTTTGAGCAACTTTTTGATTTCCAAAGTTACTGCCTCCCTCTGATTGGGTGGGACATCACAGAGGTGTTGTTTGGGCTTGGGAGGATTTAAATAGGGAATGGAGTAACCTCTGAGTATAACAGCTTGCACTCAGTGGTCATTCTTGATGGCTAGCGAGGCATCAAGGTGCAAGGAGCATCTTCCCCCGAATGCATCCAGAGAGGTACAGTCAGGCAATACCTCAGGGATGCAGCAGGGTTTCTCTGAAGGAGAATCCCATGACCCCTGATTCAGCAGACCCCCTCTGCCCCAAGGGTGGCATCTACCACTGGAAGTATTCCTCCCTCTGCCTATGGGGGAAAATCTCCAGGGGCATCCTGGAAAGGACCCTGGGTTCTTCTGAACCACAATGTCTTAACCCTATGCTGATTCCTGGAGAAGGATCTTTACTGGATAGAGAAGAGAATCCTGATGGCAGACAGGGTCTTTCCATCTTTTTCACTGCAACAGAGTGTGTTATGTACAGCTGGTCCAAAAAGGGAGGAACCATCAAAAGGGGTGTTGACAAAGGACGCCTTAAAGGGTTCCATAAAATCACATAGCTGCATTCAAGCATGGCGCTGAATATCAATGCTGGAGCTGGCAGCCCTAGAGGTGCCCTCAACTGCGTGAGAAATAAGGCTCATGGACGTGTTAGAAATGGACTGAAGAGTGGCCATACAGGAGGTTAAGGAAGTCCAATCATCCAGTGTCATGGACTCAGGGCCAGAGCTAGAGAGTTCCTTAACTAAGTTCCTCTGTAGCCTGGTAAAATGGGCAAGGTAGTTCAACAGTCTGAGAGCAAAAGTGAAAGAAGCATAGACCCTTTTTCCGAATCTGTCCATAGCCCTAGACTCCCTGTTAGGGGGATGGACATTAGAACTTTCCTGTGCAAGCTCTTTCTTGGTGGCTGCTGCCATTACCATGGCATCTACTGGAATGCCCTTTGTCCAGTGTGGTCTGCCCTTGGGAGCACTAATGAACTTGTCTGCCCTTTTGGGTATAGGTTCTGCAGCATTTGGTTCCTTCCATGCCCATGCAGATACCAGCTCTGCAAGGGGATCTGCAGAGGGAACACCCAGGATAAATATGGGCTGGTCTTGAAGGCTTCCCAAGAACACCGACTCATCCGGGGTGGGAATTCGGGCAGACCAACCACCTCTCTGGTGAACGATCTCTAATATGTCCCCAAAAGAGACATCAGATGGAGACACTGGAAGCTCTGTGGAACCAGCTGTACCACTGGCAAAAGAGAGGACTCTGAGACACAGCCCAAGATGGGAAAGGGGTGGATCTGAAATAGTAGGTGCTGGAGATCTCCTAGGGGCAGAAAAGACCCTGTCACCACCTCGGAGGCAGAAGGACTGCTGGAGCCTTGAGGAAGATTGCTCTGCCCTGAGGGATCAGGAGCAGATCGATCCCAGTCACCAACAGCCCTTTGCTCCAAGGGGGGAGTCAGTGCCAAGCTGTTGAACACTGAGCCACTGAGGGGAAGCAACAACTCTGAAAGCTTTGGCCTGAAAGTTATCCCGGACTCGACATTGAGGCTTCAGCTCTGAGATGAGCGTATCCCCGATGCAGTCAGAATCAAGTGAGTCAAGGAAGCAGTCAGGCTCAAAGCAGAATGGCCTACTGAACCTGAGAGACCAGCGCCAGGGGCCAATGGATCTAGGAGCTTGAAAACAGCAGGCCAGATCTGAGAAGGAGAAACAATCCTGCACGGAGACGCTCTGCTCGCAGAGCCCACCAGGGATGGAGCTGGGAGGACTCCCATCTGGATCTGCATATGGAGAAACTTCCTCATCAATCTGTCCACCTCATTCTCTGACAGGTTCCTACAGGCTCCGAGAGGACATGGAGGAGGGTCTGGAAGGATGCCTGGGAGAAGCAACCCATGGGGACAAGCTAGGTGATGAGGGCTCTGGCCCCAAAATTGTGCATGGGGTGGAGAGGAAGACACTAGAATCAGAGTCGGGGAACTCTGCTCAGACAGTCTCAGAGCCTTCTTGGGATTCTCTGACTCAGCAGACATGGAGGGGTCTGGGGACCATTTCTTATTAGATTTTTCTGGAGGGGTTTTGAGCCCTTGAGACAAAAGCAATGGCAGGAGAAGGAGGGGGGTAAGACCCCTAAGTATAAGCTTGTTTCTTCTATCTGCAAGGGCCTGGGGAAGAAAAGCCTTGCAGATAGAACAAGCCACCTGAAGATGGGCAGGGCTAAAACAGTAAATGCACTCCCTGTGGGTATCAGATACAGGGATCTTGTGTCCACAGGAAATACATTTTTTTAAATCCAATGGGTTTTTCAGATATCTGTAACATGATAGAAGAAAGAAAGGAAGAGAAAGGAAGAAAAAAAAGGAAGAGCCATGACAAACACACCCCAGGAGCACTACACTGCAGAAAATATAACTAAACTTAACTTTTTTTTTTTTTTTTTTTTTTAAACAGGCAGAAAGTGAGAGGGAAGGAAATAAAGAAAAAAGAAGGTCAACAGACCACTTACATTGCCACAAAAACTCTACAAAACCTTGACAGGAGCTCTGACAAGAGGATCATGATGCTATTGCTGAATGCGGCAAATGAGATCTGAGGTATCTCAGAGGAGCTAGGCATTATGGGAAGGCTGGGAAGAACTCTAGCTTTGGATCTTAAGCTTGCTGACGGCCGTGTCATTCCAAGCTTGGAACCGTGGACCCACAGGTTTGATGAAGACTGAATAGACAACATCAGATCGTTATGTTAAGATCCCAAGAGGGAATAGGGTCTTTAAAAGGAGGTTTCAACAATAGTGTTCCCTTTGAGAATGACTTACAAAGTCTATGAGAGGCTAAGGAATGTTCTTCCAAACCATTATGGAAATTTGAAATTGCTGCAAGTCATATTCTGATGGTAGATGGGGAAGCTCCTGCATTGAAAAGAGAGGCTAAATAATCTAAATCATTTTCAGTAGATGTGGAAATGGCATAAATATCCCTATCATGATCCCAAATAGTAAATTTCTTCCATTTACTAGTATATGGTTTACATGTAGAAGGCTTATGAGAAGCTAGATGAATTTGGCATACTAGGGAAGAAAGGTTAACTCGCATGGCAACTAATGGAAGTGGAGAAATCATGCCACCAGCCTGAGGTTCAGCATGTCTAGATGAATTAGTCCATCTGGATGTGACAGAAGATCTGGAGCTGGGTCCAGAGTCCAAGGTCATTCAATGAGATAAAGACCAAAGAAAGGAACAACATATTTGTTGAGGCCAATAAGGTGCAATGAGGATTACTTTGCTCTTCAACCTGAGTGTTTTCTGTATGAATTTTGGAATTAGATGTATCGGGGGAAAGACATGTAGCAGTCCAAGGGGTCAAGTATGGGGAAGAACATCTCTTTGTGACTTCTTCAGAGGGGAAATCAGGGCAAAGTAGTTGCTGCACTTGTAGTTTAGGGGAGAGGCAAAATGGTTGCAGCAAGGCTGGCTCCATTGACAGAAAATCCTTTCTGTCACTTTTAGATTAAGAGACCACTCATGAGGCTGAAGAATACATCTGCTCAGTTTGTCTGCTATCACATTGGAACTCTCTGAAATGTGCATTGCTATCAAAAAGCGGTCAGAAGAGATGTCCCACTGCCACACTCTTAAGTGCTTCACAACAAAGGGGATAAGATTTAGTTTCTGTCTCTTTGTTGATGTACCAAACAACTGGCATATTGTCTGTTTGAATTGCAATTGTTCCCACAGGAAGAACTGTTTGAAAGACTTGCAATACTAAAAGCACTGCTTTTAGTTCCAGAACATTGATATACAAGTTGGCCTCTAAGAGGACCACGTGCCTTGGACAGTCTTGCCCAAAAAATGCCCCCCACCCATCTGGGCAGTGTCTGTGGTCACTATGGCCTTGTGTTCTGGAAGGACGAAGGGACAGCCCAGGAGAATTTCTGTGGAGTGAATCCACCAAGCTAGATCATTCCTGCAATGTTTGGTGATCAAAATCTGGTCCGAAATGAGTTGTTATAGCATTGACCATTGAGATGCCAGCAGCCACTGTAGAATTCTCATGTGATATCTGGCTAGGGGAACTAGAGTTATTGTCGCTGCCATAGAACCTAGGGCCTGTAGGATTAGATGAGAAGGTGCCTTCTTGCTGTGAATTATTTTTTGAACCTCAGCTATATTTTTTTGAAGTTTCACTGGGGGAAGGGATGCTGCAGTTTTTGTCATATTCAGCACTGCCCCTATAAACTCTAACTCTGAGTTGGAGACAGTTGAGATTTTTTTGGTTTATAGTTATTCCTAGATATGTATAGGTGTTGAGAATGTAATCCCTCGTCTCTATCAATCGATGCCTGGTCAAAGTGGTAATGAGCCAGTCATCCAAATACGGAGACACCCAGAATCCCTGCAGTCTCATATGAGCTGCTACTACTGCCAGACATTTGGTGAACACCCTGGGGGCTGTGGTGTGACCAAAGGGCAGTGTTCTGACTTGGTAATGACTGGCTCCCAGCTGGAAGCAGAGGAACTTTCTTGAGTGCTTGTCCATTTTTATGTGATAATACTCATCCTGAAGATCTATAGCACACATCCAGTGATCCTTTCCTAAAAATGGAAGAATGGACTGTACTGTGACCATCCAGAATTTTGTTTGTCGAACTGATTTCTTCAACACACTTAGATCCAAAATTAGTCTCCAGTCCCCAGTCTTTTTCGGCACTGAAAGGAATCTTGATTATACTCTGGATCATCTCTGGTCTGGTGGGACTTCTTGGATGACTCTTTTGTCTAGCAGCTTTTGAATTTCTAGAGCTGCTGGTTTCCTCTCACTGGGTTGAACACCAGGGATTATTTTGTATACAGGGTAGAAGAGAAAAGGGTATGGTAAAACCGCTTGAAATAATCCATTGCACCCAAGAATCTGTTGTTATGTTTAGCCAGGCATTTAGGTGCAAAGATAAGCATCCCCTGACTGCCTCCTGAGGAAGGCAATTGGGCCTCCCTTCAGGAACACTGAAAAGGCTTACTCGGAAAGGAGTCCCTGAAGCCCTGGTTCTGCGGGACACCTCTGCCATGTGGATGGTGTCTTCCATTGCAGTTCCACCCTCTGCCTCTGGGGGAACTGACTCCACATGTATCCTGGAAAGGCCCTTGAGACTTTTTGGACCACATTTTTCCACCACTCCTCTGAGTCCTGAAAAAGGATCTTTGGGGAGTGGAAAATGAATGTCCATGGCAGAAATGGGCTTACCATCCTTCTCACACCTGGATAATGTCTCTAACAGTTGGGCCAAATACAGACAATCCGTCAAAGGGAGCATTTATGAATGAAGACTTAAATGGCTCTCCAAAGTTGCAAAAGTGCATCCAGGTGTGTCTCCTTATGGCTACACCTGAACCCACCTCTCTGGTGGTCCCTTCAGCTGCATGCGCAATGAGCCTCATGGGCGAGTTTGATACAGACTCCAGGGTGACAAACTGGCAAGCAACTTTCTCTTGTAGTCTCTCAGTTACAGCTCCTGCTAGGGTGTCCAACAGCTCCTTGATCAGATCCCTTTGGAGTCTGGTAAAATGTGCTAAGATGTTCAAAGACCATAAAACAAAGGTCAGTGAAGTATAAACCCACTTCCCAAGCTTATCCATTGCCCAAGACTCTCTGTTAGGAGGATGGACATATGAACTCTTCCCTGCAAGTTCCTTTTTAGTGGCAGCTTAAATGACCATGGCATCTACTGCTAAATCTTTAGCCCAAAATTGTTTGTTCTCAGGGGCTGATAAAATTTTGTCTGATCTCTTGGGAATGGGTTCAATGGTGTCAGGTGCCTTCCATGCCCACTGGAAGATCAACTGAATGAAGGTGTCACCAGGAAGAAGCACCTAAGAGGTAGATGGATGGCTACCAAAAGCCTGCAGGTAAACTGATTCTTCCGAGGAAGGGTTTTGGGACTTCAAGTCACCCCTCTGTTTCAAAATTTCTAGGATTTCTCCAAAGGAGACATCATCGGGGTGACCTCGGGGACCCTTCCCCTTCATCAAAATCAGAGTCCTCTGTGATTGATTTCTGAGGGGAATCTAAGTGCTTCCTCTTGCACTTCTTCTTCTGAGGAACCTCCTCAGGAGGATAGTCTGGTGAGGTATCAGAAGATGACAGAATTGGTATCTGAGGTTCCTGTGGTCTTGATACTCTCTGCCCCAGTGGAGACACAGACTGAATAATGGGATGAGAGGAGGGTATATGCTTTGAGGAGGAAGGAGCTGATTGAGTGACTGCAATAGACAAAGCCCTCTCCATTGCCTTGAAGGCAGGTCCTCCCAAATATGGAAGGGAGCCCGGAACAGGCATAGTCTCCCTCGGAACTGTGGTCATTCCCTGCTCTGACAAAACCACCCCAGACGCAGAAGCTGGAGCCAAGCTGAACCATACCAATGTTCTAAGGCACAGGGATGGCTCTGAAAAGATTGAAGTCACCTCATGCCCCATAGAGTCAACAGGGCAGGTAAGGCCCTGTGAGGTCTCTGGATCTGAAAAAAACAAAGAACTCAGGGTAATCACCAGTTCTGAAGGAGGGAGACTTCTGGAACTGATGCAACTGGCACCAGATGACTTGAAGCTGGGAACTCTGAAACCTCAGAGGAGGTCAGTGGAGGAGTAGTAATAGGTGTAAAAGGTGGTTGACACCCAAACCTGCAGAGGTCAGGGCTGAAGGAAGTCCTGTCAAACCTATCGTTCACAGAATTTTATTCACCAGAGTCTCCACATCCAGTTCTGTAAGGGTTTTGGTGGAACGGACTGACATTATGCATGGTGATTTAGGCCTTTGTAGGAAAACGTCAGGCAGTTCAACTAGAAAGGGATCAACAGAGGGGGAGTTGGTTATCCTGGGCAAAATTTCTTTTTATAGTGTACTATCACTCAGCACTGAAATATTAGGTGCTGATGAAGAGCCAGAAGATATTTTGTCTTGTTTTGATAGTTTCAGCATCAATGCTTCATCAACTGGAAAGGTTGTCTGTACCGCAGATACTCTTGGTATTGAAGATTTAGATCCTGAGTCCTTTGGTTCCAACAGAGGAACCCAGGATCTTGATTTCTTAGGTGTTGGCACAAATGGAGAAGTCAGCACCCACAAACTTCACTTTTTGGACTTCTCTATGCAGGAGGAGGAAGAAGGTTAAGAAATATCTGTCTTACTATTTTCATGAGCAGATATAGCCTCTCTAAAGGTAGAAGGAATCAAGCCCTTCAAAATTAACTTATTTTTCCTCTCTAGCAGGGCTCTGTGACTAAAGCCATGGCAAACACTACAATCCTCCTGCAAGTGGACAGGACCCAAACAATAGACACACAATAAGTGCAAATCTGAGAGAGGAATCTTGTGGCCTCTTCTGGCATGTTTTGAAGCTAGAGGGACCTTTAGACTTTTCAGCCATAATAACAAAATAAAACACACACCACAGTTGCACAAAGAGATGTACAGAAATGCACAACTAGAAAAATGGTTAAGAAAGTTTTTTTTTCTTTTTTAAAGAAAAACAGAAAACTATCAACAAAGATAGTGAAAGAGGATGGCCTAATGGTTAAGGTGTTTGCCTTACAAACACAAGGTGCAGGGTTTAAGTCTCACGAGACTAGGCTTGTAATGCCTCACAAGGGCAATTAGCCTAGTACTAATCTACGAACCTATGAACCTACACAAAGTGTATGGAAAGAACTATCAGGGATGATAGTAAGAGATGCACAAAAGTGTTCAGAAAGGAGAAAATCTAACTATGAAGAAGTAGAGAAAAGCAAAAAGAGTATAAGACTATACACAGCAAATAAGAAGGAAATATAATAGGAATATGAAGAAAAAATGTGAAAATTACTAAGAAAAATTACTTAGCTCAAGAGCTAGGGCAAATGCATCTGTCTTGAAAAGTGGCAAATGGGATCTAAGGTAACTGAGAGAGAGGGATTGTGGGTAGAGGTGAAGCTCAAGAGTGTTTGGCTTGTACAAGCTGTAGTAATGGCCAATTCAGTTCCGATGTCGGAACTGAACCCCATATGTCAAGGATAAAATGAAAATTGACAACATCAGATACTATATCTGCACATTGGAACCAAAACAAAAAATCCAAAGTCCACACTTTGCACACCACTCTCATACCAGGATATGTTACCTACAGTATATAATGATGATGTCATCATCTATAAAGACCACTATGGTAAGAAAAAGCATAGTTCTGGGATGGTTTGAATATTAACTACTGTATACTGCAGATGAGAACAAAATAGTTAGGTGGGAGTTCACTTACCACAACAGCCATATTGCGTGTGTGTGGCAGTGTGTGTGTGTGTGTATGTGTGTGTATAGTCAGAAAAGCATGAGTCTTAATCCTACTCTTAGCAATCAAGTGTCATGGAGAACAAAAATGCTTTCAGTCATACATGCCTACACAGCCATTTCATGCAGGCCTCCCAACATATTCTCCCAAACATGCAATGATAATGTCATTCTCTATAGCAACAATATAAAAGTCAGACTTGTGCTGTGGCGTGTGCATTAAGTTCTGTGCTCTCTAGCTTGTGTAACTAGTTAGGAAGGGGTTCCAATCTTACTGCAGTAAACTGGTGTGTGTATGTGTGTTTGTGTGTGTGTGTGTGTGTTTGTGTGTTTTTGTGTGTGTGTGCGGGCGTGCATGCTCACACATCCAATCAGTAGATCATGAGTCTGTGTCCTACTGTCAGCAGTCCAGTACCACAGAGATCAAAAATTGTTACAGTTGTATATGCCTATACAGCCATTTCATACAGGACACTCAATATCTTCTCCTAAATGTATAATGAAGATTTCATCCACTGTAAAAGTGTTCTGCAACAGTGTAAATGTCAGACTTGCGTTTTGGCACTTGCATTAAGTACTGTATTCTCTAGCCTGTGCAACTAGTTACATAGGGGCTCTAATGACATTGCAGTCAATTTGTGTGTGTGCATCATCAGAAGAGCATAAATCTGCATCCTAACAATAGTTTTTACAGTCATACCTTCCTACATAGCCATTTTATAAAGGCCTGCCAGCATCTTCTCCAAACCATACACCACTGATATCATCAGCTATGAAGTGTTGCCTGGCATTATGAAAGTCAGACTTGTGCTGTGGCACTTGCATTAACTACTGTGTTCTGTATATTGCTAGGTAGGGGTTCTAGTCTCACTGTGGTTAATTGGAGTGTTTGTGTTCAGTTAGTTCACATTCTAGAGACCATTTTAGAACAGCATGTGAGACACTCCTACTACCATCTTCTTCTCACCAGGCACTGCTGATGTCATCATCTATAAAGTGTTGTCTGACACTAATAATGCCAGACGTGTGCTGTGGTGTTTACGTTAAGTACTGTGATCTGTAGGTAGGAGTACTAATCTCACTGCAGTCAACATGTTTATGTGAGTGTTTGTGTTCAGTTAGCTGTTACTGTAGGCACAACTTAGAGCATAGTGTGAGATACCCCTCCTAAAATCTTCTTCTCAACACACACTGATGATGTCATGTGCTGTAAAGTGCCATCTGATAGTATGAAAGTCAGACTTATGCTTTGGAACTTGCCTTAAGTACTGTGATCTTTTAGATAGATAGGTAGGGATTGATATCTCACTGCAGTCAGCTTGTGTGTGTTTGTGTTCAGTTAGCTATAATTGTGGAGGCCATTTTGGAGCAGTGTGTGAGACAGCCCTCTGAACAGCTTCTTCTCAAAACACACTAATGATGTCATCCACTGTAAAGTGCAGTTTGACACTATTGAAGTCAAACTTTTGTGGTGGCATTAGCTTCTTTATGTAGGTAGTTAAGGGTTCTAATCTCACAGCAGTCACTTAAGTGTATGTTTGTCCTTACAATATTTTGGAGACAATTCTACACCAAGATGTGACTCCACATCTATGTCAGACACTCCACCAAACATTATCTTCTCAGCATACAGTGATGCTGGCATCCTTTATAAAGTGCACCATGACACTGTTAAAGTCAGACATATTTAGTGGTGCTAGCCTTACATTGTATAGCTTCTATACCTACACAGGTTTAATGTCTAAATCTGACCTCAGTCAACTGCTGTGTGTGGTTGTTGGTGTATTACAGTCATTGTATGATTTTTTTGAATCTCTTTTCATTTGACTCCCATTCAGGAGACCCTTTAAAATAACTCCTTGAATACAACGCCCCCTTTTTCCCTCTGTCAACATAACACTCGTTCTGCAGAAGACTGGAGGATGTTATCATCTCAAACATGCATACACACATTGCAAAGTAGAATCCTTCCATGACCCTCTAGAAGCCATCTCCAGACCACTGGATGTGTGGCTGCTAATTCTCTCATGGTGTATTGCACATGTCACATATGGACAGAGGCAGTATGTAATACAATCAAGCACATACACACATATGCACATATCCTTACTATTTTCCATCCTATAGATACTGCTGTTGTTGTTTAAAAGCCATAATAATAGCTAGAATTTTATGTGATGTTGGCCCTTAGTCTACTAATGTCCTATGACTCTATGAACACTGCACACATCAATGTTGCTGTCATCTACATGTGCTATGTAGACATGTAGATGTATGATAGCCCTACAACAGTGCATTCCAATCTGTGATTTGAGGTAATGTACTGATGTCCACTGCTGCCATTTGATTACATGTTCCTTGCATAACAGCTGTAGTAATATGCCTTCTGAGAACTATTAAGTTGGGTTGTTTTCTTACTAATGTTTGTGTTTTTGTGGTGGAATATACCAACATTTTAGCCAGTTGGCACTCAGTCATCACACTGACACTTGCAGTATGGCACAGGTGTGCATCTATATACCTACCATCATTAAATACTCTGAGCTACATCAATAAAATGTCATACTGATTACATGGGCACAGACATCTTAGTTCATCCACATGTTGTATTGCTGTCATATACACAAACATATAAATAATCCATTTATAATTACAACCTTTGTGAATTAATTATATGCACAATTGTGTTGCTATTCACAAGGATTATTGAGGTGATCCCCAGGAGCATTGTGTGACTGACAGCATGTGTGTCAGTAACTGTTCTACATGAACCACATACACCTCATTTGTAATATGTCCATATAAGGTATCAGGGCACTCACAGCTTTATAGTGAAAAACATGTATGCATATGATGTGCAATTGATGTAATTACGTGATATAAGTAGAGTTGTATGACTGTGTGAAACTTCCACTATGTGGCACGTGATGCATACTCAATGTTGTATTTGGAGGTGTTGTCAAAAATTCATTTTTTAAGTAAGTACAACATGATATGGAGAATACACAACTAAGTGCAGAGTTGTTTCTGGATGGCATCACACATAACCAACCATAGGAAATAGACAATCTGCTTACTGACAGATTTGGATCAAATTTCACCTCCTGTCCACAATGGATATCACACAAAGTATACATGCAAACATTACACAGCTTATTTTCTCAAGAGATTAGCTCATCTGTGCACTCTCTAAGGTTAAAAACATGGCGTCAATGGGCCCTGACAACATCCCAGGTTGTCTTTTCAATAACTTGCAAACTGATCTAGCAGACACAGTTGTATCCCTACTTAACCACAACCTCCAGAGAATCTATGCCAGAAGGATGCACAGCAACAGTCATCCATCAGAAAAGTGGGGACCATCACCTGACCCAGGGAAGTATAGACCAATAAGTCTAACTTGCATCATCTGAAAGGCAGTCAAAGGAATTATCATGAATCTTATCAGAAAGGACACAGGTAATCTCCCAACTGTGTAACCAACCTATTTTTGATTCCTTAACGATACATCATGTCTGTTAAATATATTTGACTTCTTCAAGAAGGTCACCAAAGGCATGTATGAGGAAAAGACTGTGAACCCCACCTAACTAGAACTGACCAAGGCATCTGACACAAATCCACACTCAGGTATTACAGGTGAACTGTCTTAACTGGCCTTAAACCCATACATCACCAGGTGGGTAACCAAATGGATCACCAAAAGGACAAGTACTGTTGAAGTGTGCACATTCAACACTAGTAAGATGCCAGTGACCAGGGCCATTTCACATGGTTCTGAACTACACCCCTTCCTGTTTAATATTTACTACACTGAATCAGGACAAACTTAGACAGCTTTGCCACGCCAACTTTGTGGATGACTTCAAAATCTGGACAATCAATGAATCCACAAACATTATTGATATACTGCAGAAACTATTAATTCACAAAAAATGATTTGTGCTAAAACCATGAAAATGCATTACATGAACACAAAAGCATAATTATTCCCTTTTGAAAAGCAAATACCCAAGCTAATTACAATATGGACAACACATCTGTATGAGAACACCCAGTGGTATGTGATCTGGGTACTCAGTTTCATAGTAATTGGAATGTCTACTACCATGTGTCCACGGTGGTGACAAATAACTTGTATGTGGCACAACTCATAAGTCTGAGCAGACCATCCATATTAAAAGACATTATAATGCTATTGTATTTGGCTCTCATCACACCAATAATTGAGTACAATGCACCTTTTTGAATGTCTCTCACCACACATCTGCAATGGCTGAAGCACTCCCAGAGTTTTTGCACAATGAAGATACATGGTGTAAAGTAAACAAGATATCATATTCAGAAAGATTTAAAGCCCTATCACTGTACAATATATGTAACAGACTCCTAAGGGTTGATCTGTGTCTGGCCTACAGGGCACCCTAAGATCTGTTCTTGATGTCAATATTACACATTAATGCAAACAGCACAAGGGTCACTCATTCCAATGATGTTAACCTAGCCTCTGACATAATAGATCATGTTGGAGAGATTCATAGATTCTTAGGCTGTTACTAGGCTAATGACCAGGTTTTTCTGAAAGAATAATGATGTCCTGCATCCAAATAGGATATCAAGGGCTGGTTCTACCTGAAAATATTGAAATCCCACATTATCAAATCCCACATTATCGACATGAAATCAGTGAAAACCCACTTCAACGAAAGACCGGATTGGTGAAACTATTCCCAAGGTAAGTAACCTGTTGGCCAAAAGGTAAACTTTGCCCTTTTCTCAACCGTAGTGTGATATCGGGTTGGTATATATAGTTAGGGCTGTGTGGGAGGCATAGCCCTCCCCCAACTGGGTGGGTTGGGGATGGTGCAGTTTCGTTTTTGTGACTTTTGGTATTAGTGATTACTTACCCAGGGAATATATTTGATGGTCTGGTCTTTTGCTGAACTGGGTGTTCGTTGACTTCATCTCAATGATGTGGGATTCGATAATGTGGGATTTTGATAGTATGACGTAGACCCTGAGGGCCAGGCATTTATAAGCTACCTCTGTCCATAAGGGAAAGGAGTGTCAGGCCCTGTGTACATTTCCTATTCCCCATCCACTGATCTAGGTTGTGCATCTCTCAGACACTACCCCTCCTCTGGAACATGCCTGTCATTCACATAAAGCAAAAGCCTTTCCTGACCCTCTTCAAGTGCAACATAGATAAATGAATAGTTAATCATGATTGTACTTCTGGTGTTGCATCGATGTCCCTCATGGATAGAGGCAGCTGGTATTAGATAACATAGAATAGGTACATCCCTGTGTGAACATTGTTCACATAGCTATTGAAAATTGTGTAAGTCAGGTTAAATGTGGATAGGCTTTTATGGGATCTTGGGACTTTAGCCTAGTACTCTCCTATGCACCTATAAACTTATAAAGTTTAACTGTATCCTACATACAGCTATAGTGTGACTGTACAGCATCAGGAACGTACCAGTACATCACATCAGTATTACCACTTGGTAGTTTGGATGAACACATATGCATGCATATCAGGATTTCATGGCAGTATAAAAGTTTCCATGTAGTGTCAGGGTGACAGTGATCGTGTGGCACATGTCTTGGGTTTGAACCATATCACATTGACAGCTTGCTCACTCATTGAAACTAGACTTTGCGGTGCTGGAGTTTCTGTGCACATAACCATAACTAATGCATTGCCATGAGTCTCACATAGTGTTGTACAATTCAATATGATGGGTCACTTCTGAATTCACACATCTATTCCAGATGCTACAGACAATATTAATTGCTATTACATGTGTCAGATGCATGCAATACACAGGTGTGTGTAGGGAATCCACTCATATTAGTGTGTTGTTTTTAAGTGTTGTTATCCATATGGCCAATACCTATATCATCCAGTGATGCTTTACTCAAGTGTATCACTTTTGGCACAGTGAGTTCCCACACATTTTGTTGGCCATACATAAGTATTCTTTGTGATGCATAACCATAAGAAGCTGACAGTGCATATTTCCCTTCAAGGTGTTCTACAAGATGCATGTGTGATAAGTCTTTCTGTGATGCACCCAGTAAATACATATTGACAATACTGATGGCATGGGTTACATTCTTGAAGGTGTGGATTGTAGCTTATGTGTCATGCAAACCTCTCAGCTGGGCAGGATCACCCCTAATTTAAACTACAGGTGTAACACTGTCCCTCTAAACACCTCCAAAAAGTGGTCATTTTTGAGGAAGATGTGTTGAATTCCTCTAATAGATTACCGAGAAATCATTACAATTGTACAAGTTCCTGCAGAACATGTATAATACCTTATGATTACATATTTTATGTCAATGTCACAGATTAAGGGTTGTATTAATTTAAAATTGTCCATGATTGTTGCCGCTTCTGTCTAATGTTGTCAATGGGCCTGTTACTATGTGTCTATGATTGGTTGAGATCTATGCTGACATTTCAGTCATATTCAAGCAACTCATTTTGCACATCTTCATAATATGCACATACCCCTATTGTACATAATGTCCTTCCTAAATGTCCTCCCAGTGATCATGTCAGGATGCCTATATCACATCCAACCATCTCCAATGATATGTAATGCTCTGTGATGGTCGCATAAAATATACTATAATGTGTGATATAAATAAAATATTCATACAGGAAGTGTAAACAGCAGTATGTACTCTGCTATGTACACATGTGCTTAATGTTATGCTACTGACTGATCTCTGGAGTGTACACACATTGATATGCCCTTATGTGGTGTATATTACCATGTGTCACATGTCCTCTTCCTTTTTCTTCATTCCTAACACTTATATCTGTTGCCCTTTCCAATACACGCACATCCCCAGACTAGTATATTTATAATTTATTCTATGTACCCTTGATAATTACCATAAATCCTTTATTACAGTATGCCAAAAAATGTTGTAGTGTACATTGCACTGAGTACACTTTTCTATAATGTGTTACTAATGCTGTCATAGTAATTTTAGCCCTGGTTATCAGTGTGGCTGTCCACGCAATTTTGCACAGCAAGTGTGCCTGTAGATAAACTTTTCTGCATGTCCTATATGCATTTGTGCTGCTTTACATGGTTTCCTGGCTGGCAACACTGTTGCTGGCCACAAAACCTTGCTTCTATCTGTGTAAGCATGATGAATGGCATGCATATGCAATTAACTCTGCTGCTCATCACGCAAACACATATAATCCATGTAGGCTACGTGCTAAGCCTACATGGAACTTACTGAATCCCCAGGTACAACTATATTTATTTTGAGGGACCATACTATTTACAGCAAAATTGAGCAGCAATGGGGGCAGCTTGTGCTTCCCTGTTTGATAACATTATTATGTTACAATAGGAGAATACATTTATTTTAGACAATGAGTCCAGGTATTCTTGGTCACTATACACCCATTTTTAGATGATATTTTCATTATGTGGAATGATACATATAATAGACTGGAATTGCTTTGGGGTTATATGGACACTACAACCTCCTTTTTGAAATGTACTTACTGTATTTGTAATGATAGAACTAATTTCTTGGATGTTGAGATTTCCAAGAGTGATTAAGGATTTAGCTAAGTATCTAATGTATATAGAAAACCCAGGTATTCAAATGCATTATTGTACTATATAGGTTGGCATCCTATTTACCATAAAAAGGTGATTGTGAAGAGCCAATTTTTGCATTTGTCCAGGATGGTATCAGTTTTTTGGGGGAGTGTAACAAATTGGTAGAGATGTTTACTACAAGAGATTATCCTACTAATCTGAATTTGAAAATAAATTGTGAAGTGGTAAAAAAGAGGGGAAAAGGGGGTTTATAGACCATTGTTAACCTGTGGAAAGAATTTACCCCTAATAAGGACAATGGTAGGAAAAAAGATTTTACTCTGTCTTTGCTATTGCCCTTTAGTATTGATAGTGAAAATGTTAGTCATGTTGTTGACTAAAACTTCGAATTGTTTCCACCAGTGATGAAATTAGTGGTATTTTAGGTAAAAAAAAAACATTTATTTTATAGAAGAGCAGGAACTATAAAGGCATTTGTAGAGCAAGATGACTGTTCATATGAGTGGGTCCCTAAGGAAAGAAGAGGTACTTTCAAGTGCAGTAGTTGTTCACAATGCCAGCACATGATGATTAGTGATACAGTGAAGTTGAACAACAAAATTACTCTTATTAGAGCTAAACATTATTATAACTGTAATATGAAAGTAATTATTTATTTGACCCTGTGTCAAAGTTGCCCAAGCTTTTATGTGGGTAAAACAGTCTCAACATTTAATGAGTATATATATATATATATATATATATATATATATATATATATATATATATGAACATTTTTATGATATTTCCCATCGTAACAGCAATAATGTGCTCTTTAAGCACACTGACAAATTTCTTGGGTGTTATTTTTTATTTTATGGTTTGGGTAAAGTGATTAGAAATTCCAGGAGACATGGAATGATTTGGTTGAGTATACCAGACTTATATGGCAAATTAAGCTGAATGCTCAAAACTATTTCGGTTTGAATGGGATGTTGTCTATTGGTAGTGTTCTTAAGCTTGGATTATATAAACTGTAGCACTGAGTGCTCCATCCAACTTGAGGGACACTAATATGAATTATTTTAATATACTGTTTTTAAATATGTATTTTTGAATTTATGAGTTGTTATATGAGTGAAAATGTTACTAATGTTGTTTGAGTTTTTTAGCTAACATCATGTTTAGTCACATTTTTTATTCACTATCCCCTTTATTAATGTGTGGATTTTGATTGGCTGCTGATGATTATTTCAAACAAGCCATTATTTTAAATAGTAGGCAATTAAGATTTTAATGTTCTGAAGTAGTCCCAAGGTGCAGGATAACAGAACTTAACTTTTGCAGTTTGTGTAATAAAGATTCATCGAACAGTTGAACATGATGCCTCTGTGTTTGGTTTTCTAAGCATGCAGTCTTGCAGCAGGTTGTAAGGAGTCAGGAATCACATTCTGTATTGATTAGGGTGATGCTGCCATGTTGCAGACATTGGATATGTGTCCTGTGATCTCAGGACTTGATGCTGTCCATGACAGGGACAGCATTAAATTCTAGCAGTATGCATGTGAACCATAATGGGGTCCCCGTGTTAGGAGTTATCAGATGTATGCCATGCATGACCAGTACAATCGCCACATGTAGGCAAGGTGAGCCATCTTCCAGCAGGAGATATTGATGATGCAGAGCTATGGGAGAAGGAGCATGCAGTCCATTGAGGAGTCCCAGGGTAAATCCTGAGAAACATCTGAATCCACATAGGTGAGACAGGCCATGCAGGTGTGGTGGCCTGACAGTAATACTGTATCAGCAACTGTGTCATATGGAAATGCCTGACCATCTTACATATGGACCCTTCCTTCAGACAGCAAGACCTGCAGAGGCAGACTAGAGAATAGTTGCCATCTACCCCATGGACTGCACCTGTGGATGCCATGAGCAGCGTGTTCTGCTCCCTGTCCCTAAAGTCCATGTCACTGTGCAGGTGTAAAATGTCATCCACTGAGAAAGACAAGTGATGCCCATCATCCTGCAAGTCATGCTATATAGTCTCAAGACCTCCAGTGTGGTGTAGGCAACAGCTGTCTGCCCAAATCACTAACCTACACATGCAGTGATTAATGTTGGGTATTCCACCCTGGTCTGGGACAGACCAGGAGTCTTGGTGGTACTACACAGCATCATGCCTCTCCCTTTGGGCTGCATCTACATAGCTCAGATTATGCATTTGACCTAGAACACCTATGTAGCCTGGCTGGGGATTGCAGTTAAAGGATGTAAATCAAAAACTGGTGAGGCTGGTGTTTCTGCTTTTCTCTGCTCAGGCTTTTTTTATGTATGCAAGCCCTTTAGGGTAAGTGTCGTTGACAGTGCCACTGCATCATCAGACTGTACTATGCTCAGTTTGCCATCATCATCAACCATGGCTGACCTGCTGAAATCAGGCATGCTCTAAGCGCTTGTGCTTTATTTTTCCCTAGTAGAACAATAATATTTACGTTTGGCAGCACTATAGTAAATGGGGCACCCCAGCAGACATGTTGTTACATGACAGAATCTGCAAGTACTGTAAGGATGCCTGCATACCTTGTTGTGCAAGGTGTTTGTCAGAGAAAAATACTTCAAAAGACCAAAAGCATAAGGTTCAGTTCAGGTATCTTTATTCTTGCGCAAGGAGACAAAAAATGCAGTTACAGAGTTTGTCTGACTAAATTAGGAAGAGTCACAGTTATTATACCTTTCTTTCAAGACATTGCCCACTACGACTGACGTAGTACATCACCAGTTCATAATTCTGTTACTTTACAGATGTTTCTCACATTTCTAGCTGACTCTTCAAAGTTTAAAAAAGATTTTTCAGTAAACAGGATGGCCTTGACGACCACCGGTCAATTATAACTTTCTTGCTATGTGATGTTACAAGTCTAGGTACTATGGCTAATTCAAGCACAATGCAAGTACAGATTTCTGAAGCAGTTCATTGTTTATAGTATCTAACTATCTTGCAGCTTGTGCACTTTTTCATTAGCACGAACAGAGCTTATTGTTCATAATGAATGGATCTACAGAAATTATTATTATTCTCTATTTAATTTCCTGACCTAGCAGAAAATCACCTGCTTTCCAGTACATTTCCAAGGCATAAACATGTATTTTGCTGTGCTAGCAAACTAGGTCAGAGTGCATCTTGCAGTGTCAGAAAGCACAATTTCAGAAAAGCATGTTTTCAGTTTCAAATAGAACTAATGCTGCATATAGAATAAAAATGTGTTAATCTTCCCTTATTTAAAATAAGCATTGCACACATATGTTAATACATATTTTTCTAACATTTCCCCCCTGTTAATACTTTTTATTCCATTTCAAAAGCATAAACAGTTTGTTTCTTCTCCTAACCTCTTCCTTTGAGGATTTGCAGCTAAGAGAGTCATTCAGTTTAAACTTATGAAAGTGTTTCCTTTTTCAACAGTTCTTCAATTTCAGTACTTTGATACAAAGTCTCAGAAACTGACATGTCTATAAAATCTTTGATTATTTTTTTCATGCAGGGAATTCCACAGCAAATACATGCTCCTAACAAAAGTAATCCCACACAAATGTCAGTCAGGATGTTCATTAGGATGGAACACCACCCCCCAAACAAATTCTGGAAAAAGTCCATCAGTGGGTTCGGGCCTGGCCTGGTTATGTCTGACACTTGCTGAATCACTCCCAAATGATTGCTGATCTTGTGTTTATTGTCAGGAATAAACGAACAACACTCATCTTTGATTAAAGCGCACGTACCACCTCTCGCCGCTAGGGTGAAGTCAAGAGCCATGCAGTTTTGAAGCACCACAGTTCTCATTGCATTCAGTTCATCAGTCATTAAGTCAAGAGCAGAAAAAGTTGCATTGCTCATGACCTCGAGAAGTTTGGATAGCTTTCTCAGTTCCCAAATTGATTTAACTGCACCATATGCAGGGGCTATGCCAGCCCAGGATATGATAGTGTCACTCAAGTCCATGTGTGCTAGTTTACTTTTGTCTTTCACAGAGTTATGGTTTCTCCAGCCTGCTACGATCTGTCCCACTGGATTCTCAGGTTTCTTGATTGGATTTTCAGGTTTCTTTGCGATGTCTCTGATGTTTCGAATTCTCCCATGAGGCAAAGCTGTAGTGTGTCATATGGCCAGGACCAGTAACACAAAAAACAACTGCCGGACCAATTCTCAGGCAACCATTTGTATGCCTTTTTCCCACATATGAAATAACAGTTTTCTACCTTAGTATTGATAAACACCTTCCCTGCATGAAACATTTTCTTATCTATAATAGACAGTTGCTTTAAAAGAACTGGATTATGTTGTACATCACTGACAGTTTTATGCAAGGACTCAAAGTATGAGTCATAATCTGCATCACAAATTGTTTCTGTATTTTTAGCATTTTTAGGTTTAATATAACATTTATAAGAAACAGTCACATTACATTTACTCCAACCTACTTGAATCGTGTCATTCTTTAAAAAGCATACAATTCCTGTTTGTGTAACAGGTAGAAATAATGCAATTTTGTCTCTATGTTTCACAGGTGTAGTCTCAAAAATCAAGTTTTCCCAGGTCTCATTGACCCCTAGGGGGACAGCAGCCATCAATAATCCCCCGTATGCTGTTGGTATAGCTGTGCAAATCCAACAATTCGAAATATTAAAAGTCTCAGCATACACATATTTGATTGCTTGATAAGTGTTAAAGTTCGGATGCCAGTCTATGAGTGTTGAATCATGTTTGTTCAGTCTGGCTGGTGTGGCTGAAGAAAAGAAAGGCCACAGCAAAAGCCACAGCAAAAAGAACATTGTCACTAATACAGTTATTAAGATGATTATGCAACACTGCTGAATATACTGCTGAAGTCGTTCAGTATTTCTATTGTCTCTAGGTCTTGTCATTTTACTGCTGCTGTGTGTTAGCAAGAGTTTTATCAAGTTCAAAGATTTTGACTAGTTTACAGTGTGTCAAATGAATCCAAGATGAACGTTTCGCAATCTTGACTGCTGTGGGCGTGCTCAGCAGTACTTGATACGGACCTTCCCACTTTGGTGTCGTCCAATTCTTCTTTTTGATTGTCTTCACCCAGACCCAAGTGCCTGGGGTTACTGCTACTTTGAATAGTTTAGTTTGGTCTTTATCTGAAACAGAATTAAACTGTAAAAGATGTTTGCTATTTAGCATATTCCTCATGTATTCTGCAAGTGTCCAATCTGCTTCCTGGTCTGCAGGCATGAGAGGTTTCCACTGAGGTATATAATAAGCTCTTCCAAAAATCTTTTCAAAAGGTGTCAATCCTTTTGCATTCAGAACAGTTCTCATGCTCAACAGTGCCAGGGGCAAACAGTACACCCAGTTCTTCTGTGTATCTACCATAAGTTTTTTAAGCTTATTCTTTAAAACTCCATTGTGCCTCTCTACTAACCCTGCAGATTGAGGGTGATATGCACAATGATGTTTTAAAGAAATCCCAAAATACTGACTTAACTGTTGCATAGTTTGGTTAACGAAATGTGTACCATTGTCACTGTAGATCCTTTCCGGTATGCCAAATCTAGGAATAATTTCTTTAACTAGGGTCTTTGCAACAATGGCTGCATCTGGTTTACTAATTGGAAAGGCCTCCACCCATTTGGAGAACATATCCACAATGACAAGGCAGTACTTTTTGTTTTCACATTTACTCAATTCTATGAAATCCATACAGATAGTATGAAATGGATACGGTGGTGTAGGGAAACTCCCTTGCTTGGGCTTTAATGCCCCTTGTGTATGATGTTTATTACAAGTGTGACATGACAGGCAAAATTTTTAGTGTAGTTTGTAAACCCGTATGTAGCGAATACCCAATTCACTAACTGTACCATCCCCCCTGTTGAGACATGGCTCTGCCCATGGCTCAACAAAGCTGCATATCTAAATAAATTAGACGGTAATATCAGTTTTCCCTCTTTGGAGATGTACAGCCCTTCCTTGTGAATTGCTCCTCGTCTTTTCCATTTTTGTTTTTCAGCTTGTGTAGTTAAGTTTCTGCATTGTTTTCAACATTTCTAAGTCTAAAATCTCAGAAGGTTGTAATTCCTCATTCAAAA
Source organism: Protopterus annectens (assembly GCF_019279795.1). Classification (NCBI taxonomy): domain Eukaryota; kingdom Metazoa; phylum Chordata; order Ceratodontiformes; family Protopteridae; genus Protopterus; species Protopterus annectens. The sequence goes on from NC_056731.1 coordinate 1,831,156,403, forward strand.
GAAATGCTTCTGAGGCTGCTTGCTTTGCAGCTGTGTGAGCTCTCGCATTGCCTTTTGAAATCCTATCTTGCTGTTTTGTATGAGCTATGCATTTACAAATAGCTACTTTCTGAGGCAACTGAATAGAATCTAACAAATCTAAAATAAACTGTGCATGGTTAATCGGTTTGCCAGTAGATGTCACCATCCCTCGATTTTTCCACTGTTGTGCAAAAACATGTACAGTAGAAAAAGCATACTGACTGTCTGTAAAAATGTTTACGCTTTTACCCTTTGCTAAGGTACATGCCAGTGTCAAGGCAATCAACTCTGCTGCTTGTGCAGATAAGCTATGTGGTAGAGGTTTCGCTTCTACAATCTCAGTATCAGAAACTACTGCATAACCTGTTAGGTTCTGTCCTGTAGGACTCCTTTTGCATGAGCCATCCATGTAATATGTCACCTCGGCATCATCCAAGGGAACATCTGTGAGGTCTTTTCTAGGCAGTGTCTTTTGCTCAATTACCTGCAGGCAGTTATGGGGTGTGCCATCCACAGGAGTTGGGAGCAAGGTAGACGGATTCAAAGTAGTACATCATTCAATTGTCATGTGAGGTTGGCTCAGCAATATAGTCATACAAGAAAGATGCCTAGCAGGGGAAAGATATGCTACTTTTTCTTGCAGTAAAATGATTGTGACTGCATGAGGCACTCTCAATGTGAGAGGGTGGAATAACACTACTGAGGCTGAAGCCTGCACTGCCATTGCAGCTGCAACTACTGCTTGTACACAGTGGGGTAGAGACTGTGCCACTGGGTCCAGTTGTGATGAATAATAAGCAATGGGGCGTTGTTTGTCCCAATGCTGTTGAGTCAATACTGATGTCATATAACCTTGCTTGCAATCTACAGTTTGGAGAAAACGTTTGTGATAATTTGGTAGTCCTAAAACTAATGATGATGCTATCAATTGTTTCAGTTTACAGAAAGTTAATTCTGCTTCTGGTGTCCACTGTATTAAATCTTGTGCTGCCATAGGCTTCTTAAAAATCAGGTCGGTTAAAGGTGCAGATTCCAAAGCATAGTTTGGGATCCAGCTTTGACAAAAATTAGTCGTACCCAGGAAGGACATCATTTCCTTCTTAGTTGTGGGTTTAGGTGCTTGTAAGATTGCTACTTTTCTGTCCTCATCTAATATTCTGTCATCTTTGGATATTACATATCCAAGGTATTTCACTTGTTTTCTCCAAAGCTGCAATTTATTTTTGCTTACTTTGTGTCCTTCAACTGCTAGGAATTTTAATAATGCTATAGTATCTTCCTTACAATCTCGCTGGGTAGGGGCGGCCAGCAGGATGTCATCAACATAAAGTAAAATTTGACTACCTCTCGGTGGGATAAATCCTGCTAAATTGCTTGCCATCTCGTGTGAGAATATCGTTGGGCTTTCACTATAACCCTGTGGTAGTCGCGTATATGTATACCGCTTCCCCTGAAATGTAAATGCAAACCAATACTGGCTGTCAGGGTGTATCGGTATCGAAAAGAACGCATTGCTGATATCTACCACAGAGAAATACTTCTGTTGAGGTTTTAAATCATTCAACAAGGTATGTAGATCTGGCATCGTAGGTGCTCTTCGTAATACTGCGTCATTTACAGCTTGTAAATCTTGGACCATACGCCATTCTCCGTTTGCTTTTCTAACTGGGAATAAGGGTGTGTTACATGGCAAATCAGGAGATTCCACCAGTATTCCCTTCTTAAGCAAAGCTGCTATGATTGGTTTAATACCTGCCTCTGCATCTTTTCTCAAGGGGTACTGTCTCTTTTGTGGTCTAAATGCTGATTTTGGCATGATAGTAACTGGTCCTGCTGTGTGAATAAGTCCTACGTCTGACTTTCCTGTTGACCAGAGAGTTTCTGGTATGTCTAACAAAGCTTTTTCTTCCTCTTCTAAGAGGGCTTCTCAGCTGTCTTTGCTGGACTGCAAGTGTACAGCTGGATGTGTTTGTGTTATCCGGTTCAGTTTCTGTCTTTGTATTCCCTGTTCTGACAGTTCTGATTCTGTCTGTTTTTCCCATTTTGTGATTTTTTTCTCCTAAGTCTATACATTTTAAGTCTTCTTCTTTAGTTAAACTAACATGCGGTATTAGATTTGATTTGTAAAGTGAAAAGAACTCCTGGGGTAATGAACAGCTAACTACACTGTTCCCTTTCATGTCCCAGTACAAATTACACAGTACTAATCTGTTTGCATGATTTTTAAACAATTCTTGTTCATATTCTTTGTCAGGTCCTGGTGTATTACAATAATACAGAGTACAGTGCAACAGGTGTTGTATGTCAATACAAAGGGAGGGGAACTTACTGATAGCTACATTCATTAACTCTTCAGTTACTGCTCCAGGGCCAGTCGTAACTTAGTCCTGGCTGTACCAGTAAAATGTCTCACCTTCCGTTTGCTCTGCAAAAGTATTAGTTTGTCACTGTGCTTCCATACCCTGCATGGTTGGAACTACTGCTATGCCTAATAGTTGCATAAGATCTCTGCCCAAAAGGTTCACTGGGCATTTTGCAGAAACAACAATTTTGCTTTTCTGGGTTAATCCTGAAATAGGATCTGTTATTGTAATGTTATGGGAGAGAGGCTCCCGATACAGCTGTCCATTAGCTGCTTTTACTAGTATAAAGTCATGCGATTCAGAATTTTCTGGTAGTTTGGAGGGGTGTACCAGGGTTCATGATGCCCCTGAATTGCACAAAAATTTGACTTCCCTCCCTTCTACCAGGAGTGTCACTTCTGGTTTTGTGTCAGCTAGATAGAGCTCTAAGCTCAGTAAGGCTAGGTCTAATATTTCGTTTTCTTCAAAATCGGTAGCTTACTGCACTTCCTCTATTATCACATTCTCTGTTCCTTCTATCACATTGTCATTTGTCCTTTCTCTATTATTCCTATCTAGTGATTCCTGACTTTCATAGAGTCAGTCCTCACCCTCATCGTTTTTGTCTTCCACTGCTGCCTTCTTATTTTTCCTGCAATCCCTTGCCAAATGTCCCTTTTTCCCGCATTTGAAGCACTCACCTCTTTTCTTTCTCCCTTCAAAGTCCTCTGATCGCTGATCAGATTGTTTGTTTCCCTGGGCATTCTTTTTGCCCTTTTGCCCGGACTGTACTAAATAAACTTCTCCATCTTCCACAGCAAATACTTGGGCTTTCTTTTTCTTTTTGTTATTAAAATGCCTTTCGGCATGTCTAGCATATTCAAGCAGTGATTGTAATCTGCTTGTACGATGGTCTACCATATGTTTAGTAATGAAACTACTTATGGGTGCAATACTGCCTTTCAAAAATGCATTCTTTAACTGCTGCTCATATGGGGAATCTTGTGTCTGATCTTCAGGTACCTGCATTCCACAGTGATTGTTAAAACATTCTAATAATCTGGCAAAATATCTATCAACAGTTTCATTTTCTTGTTGGATGCATTGATTAATGCAAGTCCAGTCTGCCCTAGGCTTCCATTTCTCAGAAATTCGATCTGTAAGTCCTTTCACTCTGTTATCTAATTCTGCGCTGCTATGTGGGAGGGGCCTAAGTGCAGCATCACGGGGATTCCAGTTGCCACTGATCATGTGCCAGTCTGGACCTACTATTTGTCTGACTACTTTTTCTACTTCCTCTCCATTTAAGTGATAACTTAATCTCATGCCCTGTAAGTCTTCTAAGAATTTTCTAAAATTAACTTTTGGATGGGGAATTCCCTCTGTGGCTTTCCGGATGTCTTCCGGTGTCCACGGTCTGTATACTAAGAGAGTTGGGTCCTGCCCTTCTTGTCCTGCCTGAGGATTTGGTACTTCTATGAGTGGGCATATCTCTTCTTCACTCATAGCCCGTGAATTTCCATTCATTTGATATAATTCAATATCCCCTTTTAAATTACGTGTTCAAGACCTAGTCTCGATAGGATCTCTAACAAACGGTAGTGGTTTTATAGGAACAACCGGATATTATGGAGGTGGGTCAGTTTGTTCTTTTGCTTCATATTCCGGTAAGGGAGCTGGTAAGGGAACCAAAACCGGAGAGGGCGGAGGAGCCGATGCTATAACTAAGTTATTATCTTCTTTGTCCAGAAACATTGCTTTTGAATTTTTATTCTTTTGTTCTCTTCGGTTTGCTTCCTCAATCCACCTGTGTGCCTGAGGAACTCCTAATTTACGCTGTTTTATAACCCGACCTTTAGAATCAATTTTTAACTGTCTAATAAGTTTGATAAGTGAGGATCTTTCTAGTTTCCCATCAAATTCATATTTATTAACCCATTTAGTATAATATCTAAAGTTGTCGGCGTACTGTGATTGCATATAATTTGCGTCTTCGGTTAACGGTGGGCTTTGGGGTCTTTTCGTTTTTGTGCACACATTGCCCATTTTGTCTTAACCTTCTAAATGTTACGTAACCCTTTTGTTTTTAATGTGGTACCACCAAGTGTTTACAGTCTCTTCAGACTACCTGCCTACTTATTCTGTTTCCCTGATCTATGACAAGATAGCAATATTTCTGTCCCCGAATTTTAAAAATTCTCACAGAACAAATACAATCAAGTCCCTGATCTAAAACAGAAAAAAGTAGATTCACCCTACCTGAGCCTCAGTGATTGGTCACTCACTGTTCAAACGGAACCCGCCTTCAGACGTAGATCAGAAAAGTGGCTGGCCTCTTTTGCATGACAATTCAGTCGGAGGTCTTTCAATGAAGAAGATCCCATGTGGTATCTTCCCTGTGCAGTTTCATGCCACCTGGCCCATCTGATCCCAGGCTAAACGAGGGTTTCCGGTCCAAAGGACCAAAAAAAATGTCAGAGAAAAATACTTCAAAAGACCAAAAGCATAAGGTTCAGTTCAGATATCTTTATTCTTGCGCAAGGAGACAAAAAATGCAGTTACAGAGTTTGTCTGACTAAATCAGGAAGTGTCACAGTTATTATACCTTTCTTTCAAGACATTGCCCACTACGACTGACGTAGCAGATCACCAGTTCACAATTCTGTTACTTTACAGATGTTTCTCACATTTCTAGCTGACTCTTCAAAGTTTAAAAAAAATTTTTTTTAGTAAACAGGATGGCCTTGATGACCACTGGTCAATTATAACTTTCTTGCTATGTGATGTTACAAGTCTAGGTACTATGGCTAATTCAAGCACAATGCAAGTACAGATGTCTGAAGCAGTTAATTGTTTATAGTATCTAACTATCTTGCAGCTTGTGCACTTTTTCATTAGCACGAACAGAGCTTATTGTTCATAATGAATGGATCTACAGAAATTATTATTATTCTCTATTTAATTTCCTGACCTAGCAGAAAATCACCTGCTTTCCAGTACATTTCCAAGGCATAAACATGTATTTTGCTGTGCTAGCAAACTAGGTCAGAGTGCATCTTGCAGTGTCAGAAAGCACAATTTCAGAAAAGCATGTTTTCAGTTTCAAATAAAACTAATGCTGCATATAGAATAAAAACGTGTTAATCTTCCCTTATTTAAAATAAGCATTGCACACATATGTTAATACATATTTTTCTAACAGTGTTCCAGTTACAGACCAAAAGTTGGAAGACAGACATGACAAATCCTCTTTCTGAGTAAGTCCTTTCTGAAATGTAGTGCATTGTGTAATATCGCAATGTAATGGTTAATGCCAACATTGTGCTTCCACTACAGGTACAAACATAGCTGTTACCAGTCGAGCTCCTACATTCAGAGGATTATCAGGTATGAGGGTTTGCTTCCCTTCCCTGGAGAGGGGCACCGGGAATTAACCTGTGTGGATTTTGTGTATTGACTGTCTAACTCCTGTAGTGGGCATATCCTTAGCAGTGTATCATGTCTAGTTCTTGGGATGCAGTGTTATATCACTTACCCATTTCCAAACCCTCATGCTATGGCCACCCACATATTAATATCTTGGCTGTATTACCTTTAACCAGGATGAATATGGCATGTGTGAAGAGGCCCTGTAGGCCTGCTAAAACACTTCAGTTGACTGGGTGGTGAGATTATCCAGGATGCTGCCTCCCTGATGGGCCTGTGACAAGATGTGTATATCTCTAGGTTACACATGATGATCACTGTGGATGCTTGGTATGATTCTATGCTAGCTAACCACTTAAGCGCGCCCTGATTTGTTGGGAAAGTTCCCCTTTCCTGTACACAGGGCAACTGACAGGTTGTTGTCATGACACCCCTTCCTGCATCAACATATTGAATGCCTATAATACACTGCACACTCTGTCCTCCACAGTATGCATTGCCATGCCTCACTCAATGTACAAGAGACATAATGTCATGTATGGTATGTCCTGCCTTCTGTGCAAATTACCATTGGTGTGCCTATCATGGCATTTTGTTGTGTTCCACACCCACATCCATCATACTTTGATGTTCCTATTGCTGTTATTTGCCATGAATGTTCAGAACAGCACAGGTTTACATTACCAGGTGTTTTGTCTTTTTTCATATTCCTCGATTTTCTGTGTCAAAGTCCCAAGTCCTAATGTAGTACACTCTTGATTTCACAGTTAGTCATGTAGTAACTTGCAGTATGGTGATGCCAATTTTTATTGTAGTAATTCAGGCCTCAGAAAGAGGCAGTTATGATAGTGAGGGTATTTATCACAGTTACCTGTGAATTGTTGCCTTATCATACCGTACCCCTGCTCATCCCTGCCTGTCCTAGAGTCGTGTACTGTTTTGCTGTATATGTTACCTGTGGAACTCCTAGCACCACAGGTCAGTGATGCAGAACTGTTTTGTAACATCTTGTTGCTGTACAATGACCTGTTTTACTTGATGTCTGAGCTTATGGCTGTGTGCATGAGGCTACCATTTTGCTCCCGAAGTGGACCTGTCTGAGTGACTATGGCTGTTTCAGCTATAGGGAACAGCAGGGTTCCTGCAAAGTCCCTGGAGGAAAGCAAAAGTTTCTTTTTTCTTCTTCTTCTTCTTGTTTAGGGACTTTCAGGAGGATCTGGTGGGTCAGTATGATGGTTCTTTGTACAATGTTGATGCCTGGCACAAACTTACCAGGACTGTGTATGAAGCCACTGGCATAAAACAAGCTGGTGAGCACTGAAAACATCACTGTAATGACTTGTGTCAGTGTCACTCTGACCTGCTTAGTCAGTGGAAAGCAAATATGAGGAACAGGCAGCTGAAGCTGACTTATAGTCTTACTGGTAGCTCCTATGGCCACTATTCAGGAGGATAGTAGACACTACTCTTCTGATAGTGGACAGAAGAATCCGCTGTTGTTACTTGACATCAGTTGCATGAGTTGGTGTCATCTGAGGTGTGCCAGCAGCTAGATGCCTGTCTCACAACTGTGAACCACCCTCTGACATAATAGCCTGAGATGCATGACTTTCAGGCCTTGACTATCAGACCAGAGGAGTCCCAACCTGCACATGTCATCAGCCACAGAGGTAACTGATAGCCCCTCATTTGACAGAAGGAAGTAGTGCACAAAATTAGGCATAGAGAAGCAAACTAGGAAGTGTGGAGATATTAAGAACAAAACCCAGAGATTTTTGAAAGGTAGAAATTAGAAACATGGACACGGGAAAGAAAAAGAGATCTGGTATGGTACAGTATTTATGCAAATGAGAAAGCCAAACTAATCAATACAAAAAAGCATCTCCAAAGATATTTGAAAAGAAATACAGACAAAGGCATCCAGATATGGAAAATTTTACAATACAAAAACAAGAAAATGGAGGTAGAAAAGAGGATTAGTAGAGGCAGTAGATGAACAACTAAAAATTAATTGTGGATTATCTCCAAAGTAAAGGATTTGACATGGAGAGTTCAACAACTACAATGTCACAGCATGATAGAACCACAGATCCCCAGATTAAAGAGCAGCAAGTGGAGTGGGAGGCATCCTGCAGAAGATTTGCCACATGGTGATGCTCTGGAGCCTTCTGTATGAGACCAGTGTGAAAGGCCAGTTGAAGTTGCACAGCAAGAGAAGAAGCAGGAAACAGTGGCAACACTGACACAGGGAATGTTGCAAAGTGACAGAGTAATTGATTCCCATACGAAGGAGCAGAAGATGATGCAGGGTGCATCTGAAAGGGGATATGTCACAGGAAGATGTGTTGGCACTTTCTGTATAATACTGACAAGAAAAAGAGCAAAGAAGATGCTTTCAGTCCAGACGAAAATGAAAGACGGGATTGATTTAATAGACATATTAAGATAGCTGAAAGAAACATATTGCAGAAAGTAAATAAGACCCAAAATTTTAGAAGATTGATAAAACAGCCGAATATAGTAATCAGTACTATTAGGAGAAACTGATGCTATATAACAGAAGTAAATATATTACTTTGCAGCTAAGCTAATAATGGAAGAAGTGTTAGCACAAAAACATAGAATAATAAAGGAAAGAAAGGGAACAGGTAAAATGCCACCATGGAAGCACTGGATAGAGAAAACTATAGTTAAGACAAGAAGTATCATTGTTAGAAAAATATAGTAAAGGTAGCAGACCATCAAAAATACTTAGAAAGTTAGATGTGTTAAAAGCAGCCACAGTATCAAAACAGACATGATCTATCATTCACTGTCACCAATAATAAACTAAAAATATCAGCATAAGCATAAAAATGTAGAATATTTGGAGATAAATCATAGAATCATAGGATCATAGGAGGTTACTGGGCTATTGGCCCTGGGGCCCTTACAAGCCTAGCCAACAATTTACCCCCAAAAAAGAAACCTCAGTCAGCACCTGTCGCCCCTGTCAATGAGGGACAAAGGTGAAACCCCTGGGACAAATTTGTGGTTTCCCATCCACTCATCAAGGTTGTGCTTGAAGAGGGTCAGCGAGGTAGTCTGTTTGACATGTATTGGAAGTCTATTCCAGAGACAGAGCAGCCTCTGGGAGACAAACCTGTCTCTCCAGCAGGTTTTGTTGATGTTGCATATTAGATTTAGGCCTATCAAGCAGGTAATGCACGAGGAGTTAAGACTTACGGATATGGAGCATCTCTAGTAGGGCAGGGTCCGATATTGCCCTGTAAGCGAGACACAGATCACCTCTGAGCAATCTGTAGAATACTGAGTAAAGTGATAGTGATTTGAGCCTGTCTGCATACGACAGGTGTTGGAGGCCATGGATTCTCTTTGTGAGGTATTTCTGTGGCCTTTCCAGTTGGTGCAAGTGTTTGGAGAGGAAAAGTACAAAATAAGTAGCTCATTGTTGAGACAAAAAATAAACATTTTATAGAGGGCAGGGAAACAAAGCAAAATGAATAGAAACACCATCAAAAAAGAAGAATTAAAAACATTTTTGGAAAACTTTTTATGAAGACCCTGTTGAACATGATGAAGACACTGAATGGATAGAAGAATTAAAAGAAACAATAAAAAGTTCTAATGTAGAGGATATGAAATGGGATGAAGTAATGGTCAGAGAAATCAGGACAAAATTAAGAAAAGCTCTTAAATGAAAAACCCCAGATGCAGTACCTAACTCCTAGTTGAAGGTATTAGTATCCTTTCATAAAGATCTAACCCTGAGTAAGAATTGCATAAATGTGCCTCCTGAACAGACACCGACCTAGTTAACAACAGGAAAACTGATACTCCTCCATAAGAGTGAACCTGCAAGTTATCCTAAGAACTGTAGACCAATAACTTGCCTTATGGCAGTATACAAATTATATACTGGAACCGATGCACACAGACAAGCAGATTCAATAAATCCTACACAGTCCGCAAACACCATGTGAATTGTGCCACAATGTGCACACGGTAGCACACTGTTTTGTATTCAGTAAGCAGCTCTACACAGTGTGTAGAGCTGTGCAACAATGGTAAACGCTGTGGCATGCTAATTACAACATAAGCAGCTGAACTCTACACTAGTAAACCAATCCAAGATGGAGGAGCTATTCAACAAGCTATAACACAACCATGTAGACGCAGTGCTAGTTTTCACTGTGAATTCCAAAACCTACTGGAATTCACCCACGGAAATGAGTCTACACAGAAAGAATGTTAGGGACTGCTGTTGCTTTAATTCATGTGTATGTTCACTAGGCTGAAGTCTATCTGCTGTTGCTGCTAATAGACCACGACCAAGAAGGAGAAGAGTTTCCAGATTGTAATTAACTTACCACAATCTGCATGAGGTAGAAATTGTAAAGCGCTACAGGGTAGATAGAGACACACTACAGGAACTCTGCAACCTCTGTCATCCTCAACTCAGACCTAGGGCAAACTGATAGGAACCCATCCCAGTGGAGACAATGGTATGTGTAGCACTTAGAATTTTAGCTAGGGGAACCTTTCAGAGACCAACAGGGGACATGATGGGAGTGTCACATGCATCATCATCCAGGATCCTCCATCAATTCCTGAATGCTATGCTCCATCATGCCAGTGACCACATATATTTTCCCCATCCTCCTGATGACAGGGCCACAAATATCCAGGAGTTCTACCCTGTAGCACACTACCCTGAAGTACTGGGTGCCATAGATTGTACACATATAGAAATTAAGGCACCACTTAGGGAACAGGGAAGGCTCTACACAAATAGAAAGGGCTTCCACTCTATTATCTACAAGTTATGTGTAATGCTAAGAGAATCATCTTGAATGTGTGTGCTGGCAGGTCAGGCAGTTAACATGACTCACATATCCGGCACACCTTCCAGCTGTATAAGATGTTCACTAGGGGTGATATCCCACAGGGTCATTTACTGGGGGATGCAGGTTATGCACTGGAAACATGGCTGATGATGCCCATCAGAAATGCACACACACCTGCTGAAGAACACTATAATGAGGCACATGCTCAAACCAAAAATACCATAGACGTGTATTTGGGCTGCTGAAGTCATGGTTCCAGTGCCTAGATACATTTGGGGGAGCCCTGCAGCACAATCCACGTACATGTACTGAAATCATCACCATCTATGCCATGCTTCATGACATCATCCTGAGATAGTAGCTTCAGCAGCATCAACAAGGAGAAGGGGTACTCATCCCTCCACCAATGGCAAGGTCACCACAGCCACTCGCAGGTAAGGACGTAGGCATGCTCAATATGGCCTCACATTGGCTAAGATGCAATGCATTGCACACTCACTCACCACCTAAGAGGCTAAAACCTTCATTCTATGCACATACATATAGCATTGATGCCAGGCAATGCTCACAACCTTTGCCTACCCACGTAATGGCTGTATACTCCTAGCATCAGATAGATTCATCCCTAAACAAAAACTGTAGCAAATGCTGGATTTACAAGGTAAGTGTTAAATCTGGAGTGTTAAAACAGAATTGTGTAATAATACGAATGAATGGCATATCCTTGCATGTTATTTCTTGGTAATGAGTAAGTAAAAGGTGGGTGATTTTTTTCAGCAATGGCTTTTACATGTGACAGCAGAGACTTATGTGAATACATGTATCCTCTATCAAGTAATAGGCCTCAGACATCAAATATGCACACATTCATACCTCTCAATAATACTGGTGGTCACCGAATGTCCTCAGTTTGGCCTCATATTTTTGTACTGGAAAAACATTAAAGAAAAAAGTAATGAGACACATTTCAGTTTCAGACTTCACAACACTCAGAAGATTATTAAAAATACTGATGCCAAAAAATGTTTTGATTCTATCAACTGTCTTAACTTTCTAAGATCAAAATGTGTCAAAAGTACCATTAGCAAAACAACATCACAAATGCAGATATACTAAGCACTTAGTCAGTGATGCATCCTGAGCACTAGACACAAATCTTGTGTATCCCTGAATCTAAAAGATAGAAAACAAGACAATGACACAGTTATCATCACTTGCACAGGGTGTTTTGTGTGTGTGTGTGTGGGGTGGGGTGGGGGTGGGGGGGGTGCAGGAAGCCTAAGCTGACACAAAAGGTAAGTGAGTGTATGTGAGTAAGAAACAGAAGCAGGCAGACATTTAGATAAAGTAACAAATGGTCAGTGAGACAGAATAAGCTTTAAGCTTCACTGCCAAACCATGTAAGTGTTGTGTATGTGTCTGTATGGTGCTGCCAGGAGAAAATGGTGTGTGAGTGTCTGCAGAACACAGCCAAGCTCTGTGCTAGCTCTACATCTTGGTATGTGAGACAGGTGTGAGCCATACATGGCAGAAGTGGCACTTCATTGTTGTCATCCACTCATGTGATGACCACTGGCTCTGCCAGGTGTTGCACTGGCATGTCCACATCCATGGTCAAGATGCACTGTTGCTACCTGAACATGACTAATGTCTGCTGAATGAGCTCCCCTCATAAGGACACCCAGGACCATAACCCATGGCCTGCCACCTCTGGGTGTGGACACCTTAACCACTGACAGAGCAGTGGAAGTAGTGCCACTATGAAAGTGTAATCAAGCATGGCCACATCAGCTAAAATCAGATGATGTGGCTGACCTATGCTGATGTGGATGCCATCCCCCTCCCAGCAGACTTTCTATCACAGACACCGTCCATTCGAATGTCATTCATGTGATCCATTGAATCAGCAACACCGTGGAGGCAGTTACACATGTCAGCCTACGCCCCCTAAGCATTTCTCTGGAGGCCCTATTGGAACATGCTTGCACCTCCATGATGGCCCTAAACATGCATTAAATGACACGGGAAGACACACCTGAATCAGGTGAAGGATGAACATCAGGCCTCCACCGAGCACCCCTAACAACCTTCATGTGTGGCACCTCACCTACACTTTGGCTACAGCCAGAGTCAACAGCCACTGAAGCTGCAGTAAACACATTGCCCTCTGTCTCATCCTCCACCTGTCCAATATCTGAGGGCTTGCTGGAGTGGGTTGGTATAGGCCTACTGGCTGTGTCCGATGGAATTACAGGGGATGACTGAATGTCAACCTGAGTGTCAGATTCAACCTCTGCACCCCCCGACTGTGCTTGTGTTTGGCCACCATCATCATCAGAGTCTGCTGATACTCTGACATCAGCTAGTAGAAGTCCCACAATTCCACTGTCAGGATCACCTGTGATAATAAGCAACAAACACATGATAATAATTAATAACTACACTACAGTAGTCCAATATATGCTAATAAACTAACACACCATTACAGACAGTAAAGCAATTGACGCAACAGTACTGACACCCACATCACAGACAAAGAAGTTATGTCTTACCATAATGTTCCATCTGTGTTGTTGATGTTCTTCATTCATTACTGATGAGTTATCGGTTCCATCCTCGGAACCGAGCCAGCCAGTATCAAGCTCACATCAGTCAAAAACTCTCGAGCCAAGGTTCTACCCAGAATGCTCTGCTCCCTGTTACCTCAGATCGAGTTTGCAAGTTGATAGATAAAAGTAGAGGCTACCTCTGGCCATAACAGACCTACAATAAAGGAGTACATGAGATCAACCAGGAACCTCTGGATCGGGGATGGAGGGTGGGAAGTAATGAATGAACGAAGATTAACAGCACAGATGGAACGTTATGGTAAGACATAACTTCAATATCTGATGTTGTTGATCTTCGTTCGTTCCTTACTGATGGGACAGAGTCCCCAGCTATCTGAATCCCTGGGTGGCCCTCATGGAAGGACATTCCTGAGCACCATGGAGCCAAAGGAAGCTCTACCTCTGGAGGCCAAGTCCAATTTGTGATGAAGAATAAAGATATGAGGTTTGGCCCAAGTTGCAGGTGAGCAAATATCATTGAGGAAAGTCTTAGCATGGAAAGCTGCTAAACTTGCCATAGATCTTGTAGAATGAGCTTTCACTCTATGAGGCAAGGTGAGATTGTTTTTGTTGTAGATAAAGGTAATACAATTTCTTAACCATGAAGCCAATGTAACTTTTGATACAGGATGACCTTGTCTAGGTCCAGAAAAAGCAAAAAACAGTTGGTCTGATTTACGGGTAGATTTTATTCTGTCCAGATAAAATCTTATTTGCCTATGAACATCCAAGGAGTGCAGGCAATACTCTCCCTTGTTAGAATGGTTAGGAAAGAACACCGGAAGGTCAATAGATTGGTTGATAAACTGCTCTGACACCACTTTTGGTAAAAAGGAAGAATTAGTTCTCAGTGGTACCCTATCCTTATGGAAGATAAGATAGGGAGGTTTGATGCATAAGGCTTGAAGTTCTGACAAGCGTCTGGCCGATGTGATTGCAATCAGAAACAAAGTTTTCCAAGAGACATATTTTACATCACATGAAGATGCAGATTCAAAGGGGGGAGCTGTTGGAGCTTGCAGAACCAATGCCAAATCCCAAGGTTGTACCGGTTCTCTAAAGGGAGGTTTTAGGTGGATAACCCCTTTCAAGAAAGTTTTACAGAGTGCGTGTGATATAAGTGAAGAATCTTGAAAACCAATGTGGAAATTTGAAATGGCAGCTAAATGCACACGAATAGTAGAGGCAGACACCCCACAGTGGAAAAGATGTGATAAGTAATCCAGTACCACCGAAACTGGGGCTGACAAGGGTCTACTTGTTTATTGGCAGCCCATAGAGAGAACCTTTTCCATTTGTTAAGATAGATTAGTCTGGTGGACGATTTATGAGAAGCAGTAAGAATAATGTGCACAGGGGATGAGAGGTTTTCATGCCTGGCAATCATTGGAAGTGGAGAAACCAAGCTGTTAGTTTCAGGGTTGTTAGATTGGGGTGAATCAGACCCTGCAAATGGGAGATCAACACTGGGGATGGATTGAGTACCCACTGTTGATCTAGCAGGTGAGGCCAGAAGAAGGGAAACCAGACTTGTCGAGGCCAATATGGAGCAATGGGGATCACTTTGCTCTTCAATGGCCGTGCTTTCTTCAGAAACTGGGAGATGAGGAGAAGAGGAGGATAAGCATAAAGTAGACCCAAGGGCCAAGTGTGGACTAGAGCGTCTCTCCATAATTGTCCCCAAGGGTGGATTAGGGCAAAATAGTTGCTGCACTTGTAGTTGGTTGGGGAGGCAAATAGGTCGCAGCAAGGTTGGCCCCAGCGGTTGAAGATTTTTGCCGCTATCACAGGATTGAGGGACCACTCGTGGGGTTGCAGAATGCACCTGCTCAATTTGTCCACTATCACATTGGAGCTCCCGGGAATGTGCGTTGTAATTAGAAAGTGGAAATTGGAAGCTATCGCCCAGTGCCATATTCTCAAGGCATCTCAGCATAATGGGTAAGATCTAGTGCCCCCTTGTTTGTTGATGTACCAGACCACTGACGTTTTGTCTAATTGGATTGCAATAGTCCCTGAAAGAAGGATGGAATGAAATGCTTCCAATGCTAGTAGCACCGCCCTCAGTTCCAGGACATTGATATGCAAAAGGGCCTCTGTCTCTGACCAGGTGCCTTGGACCGAGTTTCCCTGACATAGCCCCCCCACCCCATCAGGGAGATCTCTGTGGTCACCATGGCTATCAGTTGATGGGGGTTGAAGGGGTGAGACCATTGTTGGGGATTTTGAGACGTCCACCAGAGTAAATCTTGCTTGCATCTTTGAGTTACACTTATCTGAAAAGACAAACAATGTTGTACAGCGTATCACTGAGTGAGAAGTAGCCACTGAAGGAGCCTCATGTGGAATCTGGCTAGAGGAACAATGGTGATCGAGGCTGCCATTGACCCCATGAGTTGGAGTATAGATCGAGCGGGTGATTTGTGGTGACAGAGAAGTGGTTGAACCTGTTGCCTTATTCTCTGAAGTCTGTGGTCCGGAATAGTTGCTGTGCAATTCCTCATGTCCAACAATACCCCTATAAATTCCAAAGACTGAGTTGGGGTCATGTTGGATTTTTCCCAGTTTTTAGGGAGAGTGTAGTGCAGGGCTTCTTCCAGTAGACACTTGGTGGGGGCAGTGAGGAGCCAGTCATCTAGATATGGAAATGCCTGGAATCCTTGAAGTCACAAGTGAGCGATAACCACTGCCATGCATTTGGTGAACACTCTGGGGGCTGTAAAGAGACCGAAGAGCAGAGCTCAAAATTGGTAGTAACTGGCTGCTATGTGGAGGCGGAGGTATTTTCTTGAGCATTTGTCCATTTTTATGTGGTAATATGCATCTTGAAGATCTACAGAGCACATCCAATCGTCTTCTTCTAGAAGAAGAAGGATAGACTGAACCGTGACCATCCGGAATTTCTCTGTTTTTACAAATTTGTTCAGTGTGCTGAAATCCAGAATTGGTCTCCAGTCCCCCGTCTTTTTTGGCACTAAAAAGAACCTTGATTAAAAACTGGATCATATCTGATCTGGGGGGGACCATCTGGAAGACTCTTTTTTTGTAGCAGCTTTTGAATTTCATGTGCTGCTGCTTCCCTTTGACTGGGTGGAATGTTGGGTAATACTCTGGATGAGATTGGACAAAGATGGAAGGGGATGTGATAGCCTCTGGATATTATCCTTTGTACCCAAGAGTCAGTGGTTATATTTTGACAAGCAGCAGGGTGCAAGGAAAAATTACCCCGACAGCTTCCAGAGGTGAGCAGTCAGGCAATGCTTCAGGAGTGCTGATAGGGTTGGCCAGTGAAAGAATCTCTGGAACTCCAGTTTTGTGGACCTCCTCTGCTCTGAAAGGGGTGTCTTCCATTGGAATTTCCCCCTCTGCTTCTAGTGGAGAACTTGGCATGTGCATCCCGGAAAGAGCCCTGTGATTTCCTGTGCCAAATCTTCCTGCTCCTTTGATTTCTGTAGTAGAATCGCTGAGGAGTGGAGTATCACCAATGGCAGAAAGGGTCTTGCCATTTTGTTCGCACCTTGCCAGCGTATCTTTCACTTTAGGGCCAAACAAAGAAGCGGTCTTGATGGGGCATTCATGAAGGAAGCCTTAAAGGAGTCCGAAAAGTCACAAAGGTGCATTCAGGCATGTCGTCTGGTGACTATACCCATGCCTGCAGCTCTAACTGCCCCTTCCATTGCGTGAGAAATAAGACACATGGAAGAGTTGGAAATGGACTCTAGGGTGGCTATTTGAGAAGCCACGTTGTCACAGACCTCATCAGAAACAGCTTCTGCCAAGGTTTCAGAGAACTCGTTGATAAGATCCCTCTGAATCCTGGTAAAGTGTGCCAAATAGTTCAAAGACCTTACGGCAAAGGTTGATGAAGCAAACACACACTTCCCTAGTTTGTAAATCACCCAGGACTCCTTGGTGGGCAGACCCAGGACTCCTTGTTGGGCAGATGGAAAGTTTGTCTCTCTTCTGCCAAATCCATCTTAGTTGCAGCTGCCACCACCATAGCATCTACTGGAAGACCTTGTGACCAATGTGGGTGCTCAGCTGGGGGTGATAATATTTTATTTGGTCTCCTTGGTATCGCATCCAGGGTATCAGGAGCCTTCCATGCTCGCTGGATGATGAGCTGGACGAGCTCATTGGCAGGCAGGGTGACTTGAGCTAGGGGGCCGGGCACGAAAGGCCTGCAGGAATACGGATTCCTCAGAGGAAGGATTAGAGGACTTCCGTCTGTCTAAGGATCTCAAGAATGTCACCAAAGGATGCCTCATTAGAGGGTGACCGTGGGGACCCTTCCCCATCATCAAAATCCATATCGTCAGTCAATGACTCCTTAGTGGAATCTATGTGCTTCCTCTTGCATGATGCTTTGCGGGGTACTTCCTCAGTGGGAGGTTCTAGGGAAGACTGCAAAGACGGGGTCTCCTGAGGAGGAGAAACCTGAGGCCCTTGTGACCAGTGTCCAGTGGTTGTGGCTTGTGACAGTTGTGGCACAGAGGGGGGAGAGGACTCAGACATGTGGGATTTGCCAGTGGCGGTAAGCGCCCTCTCCATGGCTTTGGAAGGCTGGCCCACCCAAAGAGGGATGGGAGCCTGAAACGGAGCATGACAACCTTGGAACTGGGGTCACACCCCACCCCGATGAGCCCATCCCCAGACCAGGAGCCTCAAGAGGATCGTGAACCATGAAAGAGAGAGGATCCCTGGAGGGTGCCATAGAAAAAATCGGCGTGGAACCAGGAATGCCCTCCCCTATGGCACAGCCACTGGCCTGAGAAGATCCCAATGCCTAGTGCACCGAGGGCCACAAGGACGGCTCCACTTCCAAAGTGAGATCCACTACTGGAGTCGGAGGAAGGGAAGCTGCTGTTGAAGTAACAGGCTTTGAAATTTGGGTAGAAGTCAAAGGAGGAGTGTACATTGGAGTTTGAGGAGATATGCATTCACCTGAAGGAGGGACCATGATGGGTGAGAGAGACCTCTAGCCACAAGCAACTGGTCAATAAGCCAGAACACATCTTGTTCAGAGAGACTTTTGGTTGTCCTCATGGAGAAAACTGATGGCGATTCTGGCCTTTCTAGAAAATGACTATATTGACTGCCAGCAAATGGATCCAATGAATGAGAATACTTGGTCCTTGTTAATTCAATAGGTGCAGGAACCGAGGATGCCTGCACCGAAGAAAATGGTGTGGAAGTAGTCTGTGCCGACGCCATCAGCGCCATAGTAGTTGAAGGTGTCTGCATCATAAATGCAAATGTCTGCCCTGATGGGTGCGGTGCCATCAAGGAAAGTGTCTGCATCAGTAATAAGAACAGTGCTGAGAAGGACTGCACCGAGGAATATGTCAGTGCTGAAAATGTCTGCAACATGGAGTACAGAAAAGTCATACTCGGTGCTGAAGGTGATTGTACCAACGGTGCTGAAGGGGACTGTACCTGCATGGACGGTGCTGGTAAGGGCCGAAACAGAACTGTCAGAGCTGTAGTCATCTGCATTGGGAACGTCAGTGTCGGTGTCAATAAGGAAGGCATGGCTGGAGCCAGAATCATTTGGGGCAGTGCCGAGTCTGGAGCCGACAGGGTCACAGGTGGCAGCACTGAAGTAGTAATCAATTTCACCTTCTTATGAGTTAACTCCCTACAATCTTCAGAGGAAGAAGAGGGGAGCAACTTTGATGATGAGGAGGAAGAACACCTCTTACGGGGTTTAAAAGGAGGGGGTGAGCCCTCCAACCCAGAAATAGCCTCAGAGAAAGGAGACTTGAGAAGACCTTTCAAAATTAACTTTTTCATCCTCTTGTTAAGAGTCCTGGTAGAAAAATGTTTACAAATCCCACACGGGGAATCCACAGTAAGGTGGGAGACATTCAGACAGTAGACACATAAGTCATAGCCATCGGAAAGCAGTAACTTACAGCCGCAATCCTTACACTGCTTGAAACCAGTGCTACTTTTCTTATTTGACATAATGATGTGGAGATGAAAAACAGTACCAAAAGGAAGAGGAAAGGCTACCCAAAAGGGTAAGAAGAGAAAAGGAAGGATTACCAATGATGGTAATGAAGAATTACCTCAAAGGTAAGAAAAAGGGGAATAAAAGTAAAAAAACTAAAGGGAGAGAGTCTAAAGTATACGATAGGGTAGGAAAATATTAGTAGAAAACTATTTGAAAATATTTAAAGTAAGAACAATGTATAAAACTTTCAAAAATTAGACAGCTGAGAGAGTGGCTTGACATGACTGTACAGCAATGTGGCAAATGAGATTTGGGGTAACAGGGAGCAGAACATTCTGGGTAGGACCTTGGCTAGAGAGTTTTTGGCTGATGCAAGCTTGATATTGGCCAGCTCGGTTCTAAGGATGGAACCGATAACCCATCAGTAAGGAATGAACGAAGATTAACAACATCAGATTAATTATTCTTTGACCTGCTTATCAGTACTGACATAAAAATGCTTGGCTTACTATGTGCAGATGATTGCAGGCTCCTTTTGCTGGATGGTCCTGGAAGAAGTTAAGCACAAGGTATGGACACCATCATCAGAATGAACAGTAACACAGGAGATTAAAACTTTTTGCCCTTTATATGTACATTAATGATACTTTTAACAAGAATTTGGATGACACATCCACCCCAAGCCCATGTGTAATCAACCAGAATGTGTTGTTAACTGTATCAATCTACAACTATTGTCCCCAAAGAAATTTAATTTTAAACAGAACTTAAGTATTGCTGTCAATATTTTACTATACAAGAAGTATTTAACAATTAAGATAGGTAAGCCTACCTGGAAGCTCCTCCTGAGACATACTTGTCCTTCCTGAAACAGCTGCACCAGTGTCAATGGCATGCTGTTGTGCACTTTCCAGTGAGCTTTATGGAACCCTGACAGTGGATGGGAGCTCTTCATTTGGTGTGGTGGCTCTGTAGCAGGCCCCCTGGTAGTCATCAGTTTATGGGCCACTGCTGCTGCTCTACTCTGTGCCAATGAAATCATGTCATTGGCCCTATATGTCCTGCACTAGTCACCTACTAAGTTCACATGAGCTACTATTTGTTGCCAAATTTGCATTCAGCAAGACGTAGCCCCACATTTCCTCTCAAGCAGAAAGGCACCATGAAGCCTAAATCCTTCCACAATGACTTCATTTTCAGGGTCAATGAAGGAGAGTTTTCGGGGATTGGGACACCTTGGTGT
Source organism: Protopterus annectens (assembly GCF_019279795.1). Classification (NCBI taxonomy): domain Eukaryota; kingdom Metazoa; phylum Chordata; order Ceratodontiformes; family Protopteridae; genus Protopterus; species Protopterus annectens. The sequence continues at coordinate 1,831,176,847 of NC_056731.1, forward strand.
CATAGTCCTAGGTGATATAAACCACAAAAGCAGGATAATATACATAGTTCTCACATAAATAAAAGGCCTGCATTTACGTAACACATAAAAGGTAAAAGTATTTCACTAGAATTCCCCACACTGCTACAATACAACCAGCTCAAAATGGCTCACCAAACAATAAACCAGCCAAAAACAAAAACTCCAGCCCTAAATAACCTATTATCACACTACTCTAATAAAAGGACTCTTCGCTCTAGCAATAAGGCACTATTAGAGATAACAAAACCCAAAAACATAGTTTGGGAATCCCTCTATTCCTGCACTGTTGCCAAAGCCTGGAATAGCCTTCCACTAGACATCAAATCCAACACTAACATAATCCAGTTAAAAAAACTACTAAAACCCCATGTGTCTGCCACATGGATCTGTCCATGTATGGAACCAGGCTAAATGACTACACTAGAATAAACCAAGTCAGCTAATATGTTGACCAAATTACTGGCCCAGACTTATCAAGCTAAATGGCTCCATCATTATCTAAGTCACACCAGACTTTCTAAATCCTTACTATTCAGAAACCCTTCTAGTGCCTTCTACACTCTCACTATGCAGTTTATTTCAGCATACCTGAAGTTCAAACTTATAAATACTGCCCAATCTTGTAAAAGCTGCATATAAAGTAATATGCTCCCACTGTTACTATGCTTGTTTGTTTTTTGTATAAATACTACAAATTGTAATTTTTTTCTTTTATAAATGCTATATCAGTTTTGTTAAGATTTGTTAAGATTTCTGAAGAAATTCTATGTAAATTGTTAAACTTCTTATTCTCTGTATGTCCTGGAGCTTTTCTCCCTGGGCCTCTGCTGAAAATGGACTTTTTGTCCAGTCGGACTTCCTGGTAAACAAATGTAAAATAAAAATAAATAAAATAAATATTACCCACTGGAGAAACATAAAATGGCCAAGATATTCAAATATATAAAACAAAGAAATGTGTGGTTGTAACATATTACAATCACACACAAAGCAAGGTTGGATCCAAAACAAGTACAGTAACAATAGCAAAATCTTGTTTGTGCCAAAACAGAAATGCAACTTTGCTCCTCGCCCCAAAAACAACAGACAAATGACAAATTTTGCTAACAAACCATCAGTGAAATGCTACAAGTGCTATTAAATAAACTGCCTCTGAAACGTGTATAGATTTACCACAGCTCATTCCATTTTAAGCAATTGAAAGTCATGTCTACCTGTGGCCAACACTCCCTTGGAGGTGTGTATGGTCCATCCTAGAAGGCTAACACCCCTGTGTCATTGACAGTAAAAGACATTTACATTTCATGGAAATAGTAGAGTGTACAGAGAAAAGCAGTTGTAACATTAGCACTTGTGATGACAGTTAATAAGGTTATGCATCTTAGAAAGTAAACTGCCCTGACAAACATTTCTATGCCCTCAGTATGCTTCTAAGAAATGCATACAAATAAAAGTAGCATTTTCTAGTGCATATATATTAAGGGATTTTTCTTACTCACATTTCAGCATATACAGTATATAGCTGAAAATGCAAGCATACCTTATAAAGATCAGTAGTCTTCTGTGCAGATAAATCCCAAATTAATATTGTCTTCTGTTATCCACATAAACAAGTCACCTCACCTTCAGGTTCCCTAGCTACACAGAGCTGTGAGCACTGTGAGGATGCAAATGAGGTGTGAACTCACTAGAATTGCTGAATCCCAAATATGTGGCTCCATGTTGCAGATGTAAAAATATCGCAGGCACTCCCTCAGCTTTTGTTGACAATAGATTGCAGCTGTAAATGATTATTGGTAGGGAAAAGGAAAACACAACAGCAATTCAGAATCCTCTCTCTCCAGTGGTTGTGGCAGCCAGGTTAGACCTACAAAGTGCAGAAATAGTACTATCAAGGTTTTAAATGTAAGTAAGCAGCACATATTTCATAGTTTCTGTTCAGTAACATCCAACCTTCCCTTCATGTCTTGACAACTGTATACTACTGCCATTTAATATACCCACGCATTTTAAGGACAATGAAACAGAATCCCTTACAGACTGCATTTCTCAGATTATTGCTCAGATAAGACAAGAATGAGCAACAAGCACAGACATCCTACAAAAGAGCCTCACTGAGACAGATGCCTGGTGTCAAAGCCATGGCCTCAAGCTCAATGCCAAAAAGTGCATTGTCATCCCCTTTGGTTAAAAACTCTGTACCCATGAACTACAACATAGGTGGTAGTATACTTAACACCGAAAGTGTGATAAGAGACCTTGGGACACAGGTGGACAGTAGTCTCTCCTTTGATAATCACATTGCCACAGTAGTCAGGAAATCCTTCTACGTGGCACACCTCATCACAAAAGGTTTCTCATCCAGAAAAAAAGAGGTCATTGTTCCCCTCTACTCATCACTCTTTAGACCCATTATAGAGTATAACGCCCCTTTTGGTATGTACCTCACAAGACATCTACAACAATTGGAAAGGCCGCAGAAATACCTCACAAAGAGGATTACTGGCCTCAAACAGATGCCCTACGCAGGCCGTCTCAAAAAACCCCAGCTTTACTCTGTCATATATCGCCTACTCAGAGGTGATCTCTGCCTAACATACAAAGCTATGTCAAACCCAGAGCTGTTGGACATGCTCCACTTAAAGAAATCCCAATCCCTCCAAGCTATATGCTCTAGGGACCTAAACCTTGTCACCACAATAAACAGAACATGCCAGAGGGATAGATTCCTGTCCCAGAGACTTCCCATACTCTGGAATAAACTACCTATCTGTATCAAACAAAGCTCCTCATTAGCACTCTTCAAGAAAAATCTTGATGATTGGATGGGAAATAGGAAATTCACACCGGGGATCATTTCTGTGGCTCTGCCTGACAGTGGCACAGGAAAATAAGTTTCTTGAGTGGCAAAAGCCAGGGTACCTTTTTGGCTGGGCTTGTATAGGTCCTAGGGCCGATAGCCTCGTACCTACCTATGAACCTATGAACCTATGACAGATAAGACAGAGCTGCATTTATGCAAGCAATAATCAGAAATGGTTGCATGATCACTCAGTGCACTACTTTTGAAATTAATACATGTACAAACAACCGTCATATGTTTTATTAGTACTGTGGATGATGTTGCAGTTGGTTCTATACACAATGATTTTATTTCTCTGCTACAAAGTTGCTTGTGTGCAAAGAAGAATAAGGCAGTCTTATTGTGTTTCAAAGGTCCATTGCAATGAGAGTTCAAATCCAGACCTGTGAAAAAATAGTTCATGCGTGCCAACATAAATTTTGTAGTGTTGTTTAACAGATTTATTTTCTTCATTTCACCTAATTTTCCCTTTTGTGAGTTTTCCTTGATTTTTTTTTAAACGCCAGTGTTTGCTTGATGTTCAGCTTAACACAAACAAGGGAAATGGAGAAACACAAGGAATGTCAGCTTTAGCTGTGCTTATCTCATCTGCGCGATGGTTAGCAGTGTGAAAACCTGTGACACACACACAGGAAGCAGACAGAACACCCGCAGACAGGACAGTGTAAAGGTCAAGAAGGATACATTGTTTCAGTTTTTGCTTTCCATCATGCAATGCCAATAAGTGACATTGCACGGCAGTTAGCAAGCTTCCCCAACACCTGCAGCCATCCAACACCTGAAGACAAGACACATACAGGCAACAATTTAAAACAGATACATTCTATTAATTCTGCTGGGCAGCATTTCACAGCAGCTAATACACAGAAGTTAAGAACGAATAGGGAATTATGCGACTGTCATTTAACTATTCCTGTGGCAGCAGGTGGAAGTGTAAGGCTATAATACAGATGGCCCTGTGTTCTAATACAGAAGTGCAAAATATTTTACTGTTGTGACAGTCCAGTTTATATTAATGAACAGGAAAATATACAAGTGTTATTTCAACAGTCTTGTGGCAACAGGTGTAAGTGTAGGGCTGCCATACACATGGTCCTGGGTTATAATACAGGAAATTCCAGATATTTTTACTGTTGTTCCATTTCACATTGTATTCAGTCTCACTTATAACACATTCCACATAATCATAAATAGTGGAGATGATATGAATTATATGTATAGGGGAATAAGACACCCTTACTGTGTTTTGAAGGTTAAGATTTATGACTGAGGTTATATGGTCTACTATGTTTCTATAAGTATAATTCTGTTCTCTCTACTTGGATGGCCTTTGACACATACACAAATTAATCTATATAGAAGGACCTTGTCAGGTTACATACATGCATGGTTAACACCGCAAACTGTAATCTGTATTTATAAATGATTCATGACTATGTCTAAGAAGCACTTATTCTGTGGCAAAGATGGAAAATCACCACTGTGGAAGAAAATGTTTTGTCCCTTATTAATAGGTTTGAATCCCACACAGTAAAAAATCTATTTTATCAGTGTATAAAGCCAAACCAAACATGTCAGGTCATGAAGTTTATGCCCCCAATGCATGTCTGCAAAGTTAAATCACCTAACACTTACAGCAGAAGACATCCTCAAACTAATGTCAAGTGTCAGCTTTCCTCCCTGCTTGACACTGTTGACCTCCACTTAATATCATGCAAATGAGGTTAGCATAATTTCTTGGGTTTCTGCACTACCAGGAAGTGGTGGGAAGTCATCATTTGCCATTGCTCTATTTTTGGGATTAGACATGCCTGGTGTTAGAGGGGAAGATGCACAGTTTAGGGTGCAAATGTGGGGTGTTCAGGAGTCCAGAATATTTATTGGACTCCTGGTAAAGCACCAGAGCCATGGCTTCTGCAGGGAGACTATTCTGGCTCTCAGTACAAATCTGAGGCTTGGAATAGTCTGACCAAGGCTGTATTCAGTGCAACCAGCATCCAACACACTGTAGAACAGTGTAGGGAACCACATTATTGATCTAAAATGGTGCAAAGGGATACATTCAACCAGTAGTTGGATGTTTCAAACTAACAGCATCCCACAGTTTGTAAGTATGCTAATAAAGAGAATTAATAACACATAGAAAGCTAAATACAGTCAGGAATGGTATGCATAGTGCTCTTTGTAAGTATGCTAATAAAGAGAATTAATAACACATAGAAAGCTAAATACAGTCAAGACTGGTATGCATAGTGCTCTTTGTAAGTATGCTAATAAAAAGAATTAATAACACATAGAAAGATAAATACAGTCAAGACTGGTATGCATAGTGCTCTTTGTAAGTATGCTAATAAAGAGAATTAATAACACGTAGAAAGCTAAATACAGTCAAGACTGGTATGCATAGTGCTCTTTGTAAGTATGCTAATAAAGAGAATTAATAACACATAGAAAGCTAAATACAGTCAAGACTGGTATGCATAGTGCTCTTTGTAAGTATGCTAATAAAGAGAATTAATAACACATAGAAAGCTAAATACAGTCAAGACTGGTATGCATAGTGCTCTTTGTAAGTATGCTAATAAAGAGAATTAATAACACGTAGAAAGCTAAATACAGTCAGGAATGGTATGCATGGTGCTCTTTGTAAGTATGCTAATAAAGAGAATTAATAACACATAGAAAGCTAAATACAGTCAGAAATGCTATGCATAGTGCTCTTTGTAAGTATGCTAATAAAGAGAATTAATAACACATAGAAAGCTAAATACCGTGAAGACTAGTATGCATGGTGCTCTTTTCTTTTCTCAGCTAATCCTGAAATTGAGTTGAATCGGAAGGCTAATGCTGATCATTTGGAGAGACTGAGGGAAGCAAGTGGTATGTATGCAGCACAAGAAAAGTATTACTGTGGCTTTAAAAGTTAAAGACATAAATTGTTTTGTTTTCTATACAGTAGTAGCAAAGTGAGTATGCATATCCTAACTGTAAAAGCAAATATAAATACATAAATCTGTAGCACAAACCAACTTTAGGAGCCAAGTGTAAGACTGTAGTCAGAGGTTATAGTTTCAAATACCATGAGTAACAACTATGCAATACTGCACTTCTTTAATAATATTACATAAATGAAGCTGTATACAAGTTGCATAAATGCCATGCTGTTAAATGTAATATGTATAATTGGACCAAGCATATGTGCAAATATATGCACATTGCAAGATTACCTTGAGCAATCCATAATTACAGTTTTTAGTTGTTAGGATGTATACTTAAATATAATAGTTCAAATGAAATAGTTGTATAGTTGTGATAATGCATTGCATGTCACATATGATCGTACTGATATCTTTTCTTCCTCTTATCCCAACCCTTATCTCTTTTTTTATTTTCTAATATGTGTAGTCAAAATGTTTCCATGTCATGCATCTGTAACAAATCAATGACTGCTTCACAGCACAATGAGGTAAGCCAACCCTAGTGGGTCAGCCTGACCCCGGTCAAATGCCTCCACCACCAATGTCCAGCACATCTGGGACCCAACCTGACAGTACTGCCTCTGCTGCCCCTGCACTACCTGTGCACTCAGGTAGCACTGCCTCGGCAGCTGGTAATGTGGTACCCTCTGGGAGTACTGGTGAAGGTGGGGATTTCATAACCTACCAGGAGATGTCAGGGTTGGTATGTAGGGTCGTGCAGTGCACCACTGGTGTATGAATATGTTGGATGGAGAGGCTATTCTCTCTCATGGTCTGTAGGAGAAGAAGACGTCAAGCACTTCAGCAGCCAGTGGAGTAAGGGTACAATGATAACAGTCCTGTGGGTGAGGAATAGAGTCTTACTGTCCTCTTGTTTGATGGGCATGAGCTTTTGTTGTCCCCTCCCTCACTCCAATCATGGTATCTCCCAAACGTTTGTGTCCCTCACTGTCCCTGTGTCTTGTTTGTCATGTTTGTTTGCAATTGTTCCTCACCTACCCAACTTTTCTAACCTAGAAATACCAACATCCCTTACCCAGCATTCCTCTCTTACTGAAGTAAAAACAATGGGCACCTGTCCCACAAAAAAAATATTGTGCCATAAATAGCACTCCATTTTGCACATCTCTTCTTGACACACTTGATTTGGTCCAATTGGCTATACAAAATGATTGCATTGTTGTCACCTACCTTTGTGGAGGTGACAGTCCAAACTCAGCTAATATTCTGTACATGTTTTCAGTTTACACTGTTAAAGAAATGGTCTGTTCCTATCTCCCTCCTGCATATTCCTAGATAGCTTTCCCTTTGTTCTTCTCCCTGCTTGACCCCTATTTCACCCCTTTCCTATCTACCCAATTTTAACACCTATAATCAGGTCAAAAAATAGAATCACACACAACACACACAAGTACCAAGAAAAAAGATATGGAGCTCTTTATGTTTTGGCCTATATGTGCGGAGTTTGGCATCACTCACCAATGCCAAGCAATATTGAATGTCTTTTTCCTGGTGAGCTCACCCCTGCATAATGCCACTTAAGCACACTGCGCTACATCAAATACAAAAAATGTAAAACAGTAAAAAAATTAAAGTATAATTTCAGTGCATTATCACTACTTATGTAAAAGCATTACATACCCCTACATTTGAACCCTATATCATCTGAACTTAAAAAGAAGTGTGTCAGTGCAGTTACACCTGCTGCGACAGAGCCAGCAGCAGGTGTGTTTCATACAGTCAGTACTAATTCTAATAATTTTAGCAATGAGCTTCACATTTGCACACTATTTAAGTATGCATACACAGGAAAGCAGTAGAAATGTGTATCTTGCATGCACAAACACTTAGCCAGCCATCTCACAAACCCGCTGCTTGGCATTGCGCTATGCAAAGTAAATAATAGCATGTATACCTATTGTTTACTGTCCATTTAGTCTTCATGCCATGAAACTACATGTGGAGACATGAAAAAATGTTGGCTCTATCTAAGAAAATGTCACATATTTATAATGCAGCCATGTGTTATCTCTCCCCATGCACCGCAACCTTGTTCTCTCAGTACTTGTTCATAAATATATCAACTACACTACATAAATAGATAACAAATGTTGTGTTATATACCATGCATATCTTTAGAATGACAATACAAATTCAGACTTTTAAATACTTGTAGTAATGTGGACACCTGTTTGCATATAGTTTGTAAAGTTGTCTCTTACAATATACCTGCACATTGGAACACAACTACCACATAATGCAGAAATTGAAATATTTTGACACTTGCACAAGCCTACAGATCCATTCCATGCAGGCCTCCCAACATCTTAACATCCAGTGCTGATGTCATCCACCATACATTGTCCTGCAGCCTTGTAAAAGTCAGACTTGTGCTGTGGTGCTTGCATAAAGTACTGATTTCTCTAGTCTGTGTACTTAGGCAGTTGTTCTGTTCTCACTGCAGTCAAATGGGAGGGTGTGTGTGTGTGCATGTGTCTCTATCTAGCCAGAGGAGCATAAGTGTGTATCTGATATTTACCACTCCAATACCCTGCATTGACAGTATTTTGACACTTGCACATGCCTGCACATATTCATTTTCATGCAAGCCTCCTAAAATCTTTTGTCTAACATCCAGTGCTGATGTCATCCACCAAAGTTGTCCTGCAGCCTTGTAAAAGTCAGACTTATGCAATGGTGCTTCTGTAAATTATTGAGCTCTCTAGTCAGTGTACTTAGGTAAGGGCTTTGTTCTCCCTGTAGTCAACTGCGGTGTGTGTGTGTGTATTTGTGCACTTAATTGATAATATACAGAGCATTTTGCACCAGCATGTGGGACGCTGGTATTAGCATTTTCTCTTGCAACATCTGGAACAAGACTGTGGATTACCAAACAGGCTGCAGCCTGCTTCTCTTCTTGGGATTGGTGCTAATATTTTGCTTCTGATGAGAGAATAAACAAAGGAGTATTGTATCCCAACAGAGTGAAGCTGTGCTGAAACCAGCATTAGTAGTAGCCAGACAGTAGCCATTCATGCAACTCCCCTCTTTTCATCATTCTTGACAAGCTAATTCTTTATTTTCAGTAAGTAGTGCTTGATTTCTTCCTAACTTTAGAATATATGCCTAAATACGTCATCCTTAAATTTGCAGGGTCTGCGTATTAGTTTCCCCTCAAGTGTTTGGCAGTGCTCTGTACAGACTCAGACACTTTGAGTGACATTTTTTTCCTGTAAAAGACTTCAGTACTTAATATATTGAGCTCATATCCAGGCATGTCTAAAGGTCAGTTCCCTGTGCTTTCTCCTGTCAACCTGGTGAACATGGGCATCCTGAGGCAATGTAGCAACTGCCTCATGTAAACAGACAACCCTCTCCTCTTACCTCCCACCACTATGACTTGTGAGACATGCACATATATAGCCAAATTGGAAGCCAAGCACTCTGCAGCCAAGACTGGATTAGCCTGTTAAGAGAAGAAGGTTAACACCTGCACCACACCACATTCAACACATAGCCCTCGAGAACTTACACCACCACAACCCTCACATAGTAACACAAAACACACACCTACTTTCACAGAGACTCTCAATAAAAATCTGCCCAAACAACAGAGACCTCTGAGCCAGAAATGCAAACAACCACCACATCCCAGCACAAACCATGAGACACATAGCTCACATAAACAGTTTGCCACTCAACCCAAGCCCATAAGACAAAACAACTTACCCAATATACTAGTCATAGGTAACTCAATAGTAAGGCACACTGATGTCCCACTCACTAGGTTGAATAAGGAGAAAGTTACGGTCAGCTGCCTGTTGGGTGCCAGGATCTGCCACATAACGCATGCACTTATGTCACTACACAACAGGTACAAATATGACTCTGTCATTGTCCATGCTGGTGTGAATGACCTGAGACATACCTCCCTGGACTACATGAAAAGAGACATAGAGGACTCTCAGATCTTGCAGCCCAGGCAGGTATGACTATAGCTCTGAGTAGCATCCTACCATCACCCAGAATGATACCACAGTACATGCAGAAAATGACTGATTTCAACAATTGGCTAAGTTTCTGGTGTCATTCTAAGGGGATCCAGTATCTGTCTGCCTGGGATGACATGATCGACAGACCTTGATGCTTCACCAGAGATGGCCTGCACCTGTCACCCCAGAGATTCCAGATACCGGCCAAGACTCCTGCCACCTCTATATTGCCTTTTTTAAGCAATGTCCTGAAGACAAAATTACCACCATAAAAGCTACAAGCAAATGAAATCTGAGGGTTATGCTACTCAATGCTAGAAATCTAAATCTTAAAATGCACTTGCTCGAAGCACTCCTTAAAATGGAGAACATTGACATCTTTACAGTGACTGAAACCTGGTTCAAGGCTCCAGAAGCACCCCAGCACTACCAGGCTATAATTCATACCACACCTTTTGGCCCCTAAACCTGAACCAAAGCACTAAAGGCGGTGGTATCTCCATATTCATAAAGGATATGCACACCTCTAGACTAGTAGCTCAACATAACGCATCAGAGATACCTCAGATATAACTAACACTGGGTAAAACTGCAATCCAGGTTGTAGCCTGCTACAGATCCTGCACCATGTTCCAAGATTCCCACTCCCCATTCCTAAACACACTGGAAAATATCAGGGTACAACCCAATACCCTTATACTGGGAGACTTTAACTTTCCTTCCATTAACTGGGAAAATTACTCATGTACCAACACACTTGCTCAACACCCCATTTGGTATGTACCTCACTAGACACCTACAACAACTGGAAAGGCCACAAAAATACCTCACTAAGAGGATCTTACACCTTAGACACATGCCCTATATGGGCAGACTCAAAAAACTCCAGCTATACTCTGTCTCTTATCTCCTGCTTAGAGGTGATCTCTGCTTGACCTACAAAGCCATGTCTGACCCAGAGCTACTAGATATGCTACATCTAAAGAAATCCCAATCACTCTGTGCCACACGCTCCAGGGACCTAAACCTCATTATCACAATAAACAGAACATGCTGGAGGGACAGGTTCCTAACCCAGAGACTTCCCATACTCTGGAACAAACTTCCCATTCACATCAAGCAGAGCACTTTACTGGCCCTCTTTAAGAGAAATCTTGATGAGTGGATGGGCAATAGGAAGTTCACCCTGGGGATCACTTCAGTGGCCTTGGTTGACAGGGGCACTGGGAATTAACTTTGGGCAGCATGATGCCAGGGAATCTTCTTGGTCTAGGCTTATATAGGCTCCAGGGCCGTTAGCCTAGTGCACACCTATGAACCTATGAACAGACACTGCTGATATCATCACCTATAAACTGTTGTCTAACACTGTCCAAGTCAGACTTGAGCTGTGGCGCTTGCCTTAAATTCAGAGTTCTCTATTTGGTGTACTTAGACAGGTAGGGGTTCTGTTCTTCCTGCAATCAACTGGGGGGTATGTGTGTGTCTAGCCAGAGGACCATAAGTGTGTATCTGATAGTTACCACTCCAATACCATGGATTGACAATATTTTTACACTTGTACATGCCTACACATCGACTTCATGCAGGCCTCCCAACATCTTCTTTCCAACATCCAGTGCTGATGTCATCCACCATAAGTGTAAATGTCAGCCTTGTGCTGTGGTGCTTGTGTAAAGTACTGAGTTCTCTAGTCAGTGTACTTAGGTAGGGACTCTGTTCTCACTGTAGTCAACTTGGGTTTGTGTGTTTTTGTGCACTTAACTGACATTACAGAGAGCATTTTACACCAGCATGTGGGACATTCCTACTAGCATTTTCTCCTCACCAGACACTGCTGACATAATCACCTATAAACTGTTGTCTGACACTGTTCAAGTCAAACCTGAGCTGTGGTGATTGCCTTAAATACAGAGTTCTGTAGTCAGTGTACTTAGATAGGTAGGGGTTCTGTTCTCACTCTATTCAACTGGGATGTGTGTGTGTTTGTGCACTTGCTTGACATTTCAGAGACCATTTTATACCAACATGTGGGACACTGCTATTAGCATTTTCTCCTCATCAGATACTGCTGATGTCATCAGCTATGGATGATTTGCAGATGTGCAGTATTCCCATCAGGGCAGGGCCAGAGTCTGGCCTGCAGGCCAAGCATAAGTCACTTCATCCTATATGACACAGATTATAGTGATATGGCTTTCAGTCTATCCACATACTTCATGGCATGGTTTGTAGGGCTTGTATTTTCATGGTGAGAAATCAATCATAGACCTTTTCTATATGGACACTAGTAATATCCCAGCTGTGTTTAGTACATGTGTGAGTTGTTCATGCTACATCCATGTCTTTTACATATGTTTGATGTCCTGAAAAAGTTCATAAAGGGTATGCATGATAAGAGCTTGATCAAGCCAAGGCATTTGCCAGAAATCCACACTGAGGTATTCACTCAATACTGTCAGATGTGGCCATAAATACCAACATCACCAAGTGGGTATACGACTGGATCTCATATATGGCATCTAAATATGTTTAAATGTGTCAAGTAATATTTATCTCTGGCCCAATTATCAGGTCCATACACCAGAGCTGTCTGCTAGGCCCTTTCCTGTCCATTATTTAAGTCATAGACATCAGGAATGACATACACATACTTTGTCCAAACAGCCATCTGGAGGACTACAAATTGTGGACAGTCATTGACTCCAGCTGTGATATTAGTATAATACAGACAGTATCAACACAGACCAAATATTACTGTCACAGCCATGACAACACATGAGATGAAACAAAAACATAGAAGGATTAGTTACATTATGAAAATAAACATGCAAACCAAGGATAATGTATACATCTCACCCTAAAGGCAGACCAATTGGTATGCGACCCATGTCTTAGATGATATGTGGAACATCCACCAGCATATGACCACAGTGGTGTGTATACACCTTGCATATGACACAACTACTAAGTATATGCAGGGCACCTGCATCAATGGCCATAATACCTCCATAGTTCATACCTTTCATCACAATAACTGAGTACAATACATCCTTATTTATGTACCTTTTTACACATCTTCCAGTGATGTGTAACTGAAGTGTGACTCCTTTGCCAAATGAGTTGTTACATATCTTATTGGCCATACCTAAGTATTCTTTTTGTTGCATAAATATTATGTCTGTTGGTGCACAACACCCATCAAGGTGCATGTGTGATACATGCTCTGCTGATGCACACAGTACATACATGTCTGTTTGATAATATTGATGGCATGGGTTGCATTTATGACAGTGTGGATTGTGCCATGTACGTATGTATGTATATCTATATGTATATCTATATTTATATATATTTGTATATGTCATGCACACCAGTCAACTAGCCTGTATTAATCATAATGTCACATACACTGTCAGGACAGTGTGCTTGATTACCCTCATAGATTGCTGGCATATCATAATAGTTATACAAGTGTATTCAAGCAGAACCATCTATGATCACTCAGAATTACATATGTTGCGTCAGGGACATGGGATTACTGGAGGTATTATTATGATATTGTCCATGATTGTCCATGTTTCTTTTGCTGTTGTCCATAGGCCTGTAACTGTTTCCCAATTGTTGGAGACCTCTGCTGACATTGCACTCATATTCAGGCAAATCACTCTGCACAGCTTCACAATATGCAACCAACACCAGTTGTATATAACATCCTTGATAGATGTTCTCTCCATTGTTCATGTCAGGATGCTTATCTCACAAAGACATCTTCTCCATTGTTATGCACCTTGTCTGACAGTCACATAATATACATTTTCACTGTGAAGTCCATACTGTACCATGTTGATATGTGATTAGTGTTCCTGCTACAATGTCTTCCATTTACATGTCCTCATCTGCTGTAGATTACAATGTTTCACCTGTCCTGTTCATTCCTACACTTCTGTGTGTACCTATGCAATACACAGACTTCCCATGATTATTTATTTAAATGACACTCCATATACCCTTACAGATCATTTACACAACTTTTGTGCAGAATGCCTGGGATGGGATTTCACAATACTCTGCACTCTATACACTGTCCTGTGTTCTGACCATATACACTACTATATAATAAACCCTGGTAATCAATGTGGCATTCCGTGCAATCCCGCTAACCTAGTTTGATCTACTGTAAACAGATTTGCTATTTATATTGTTTGACAGTTTCTGGCTGGCAACACTGTTGCCAGTCACAAAACTGTGTTTATGTTTAAATGCAGTACGCAGTATGAATATGCAATTATCGCTGCTGCTCACCACGCAAACACATAAACTCTATGTACACCTTGCATGAAGCCTACACAGACTTTATTGAATTCACAAGAGTTTATAGCCATTTAGAAAAAAAAAATATTTTGGCAGTAGAACAAAATGGTAAAAGTCATATGGAACAAAGGATGATTAGTTACTAAATAAATCCATAGTAGAGAATTGTAAAAATTAAAAGAATATAAGTATGACATAGATAGTTTACAGAAAAGCATTTCACAGCCTCCCACATTCATGGATAAAAGAATGCTTGCAGATGTAAAATATATACCTTACACAGATCAATTACATTACAGTGACAATGAAACAGTGGCAAACCACCTTGCAGCTGAGCCATGACAAAGGGCAAATTATTATACCTGGAATAAAAATTCAAAAGAGGATACTCCAGAGTGATTCTTTATCACCTTTGTTGTTTTTCCCTGCCCTTAGTCCATTAAGCTATTTGTTTAACAGATTAGTCTATGGTTACAATTTGGCTCCTAGAAAACAACCTTGTTTAAAGACTTTCTATTATGTACTTTTTGTGGACCTCTTCAAACTTTATAGTTCATCAGATGACGAGTTGAAAGTATAAGAAAACTTTCTCAGATACTATAATAATGACATTTTGTCTTAATGGACTTACAAGATGGCTGCACACTGATCAACACCTCAACTTCAGCTCTCCCAGTGTAAAAAAAGAAACTGAAAGATACTGGCTAGTAATTCTGATAGTTTAAGTAAAAATCATTTACTGGCTATTAAGTACACTGCCAGGATGCTAGCAAAGAAGGAACCAAGACAGCCTGAAAGAAAATCAACTAGAAAAGGTGAAGGAAAACACTTACTGGGAAGACTCCTGCAGCTGTTCAGCAAAAAGTAATTTAAGCTCCAGCTTTAATATAAGACATAGCTTCTAGTAATTTACAGGAAATAATACATCAAATTTGCTCAGAGCTGATTAAAATAAATGCAACACTGAAGGAGCATGTCAACTCAAATAACAAAAGGCTGAAAAAAATGGAAGAAGCTTTAAGCTGCTATTCAGATGAACTGATAAAATTGCAAAAATCAGAGGTCAAAATGAAGAAAAGGCTGGCTGAGTATGAAACTGTTCAAGAGCTGTTTCAAAAAAAAATGATAGAGTTAAGAGAACAGAGCATGCAGAGGAAATCTGAGATTTTCTGCTGTACCAGAGAAACTGAAAGGAAGAGACTATCACTTATATGAAAGCACGAATAAGCAACTGGACTAGTATTCTGCAGCAGGATTTGTAAATTGAAAGGGCACATCATGAGTATGGCCATGGGAAAGCAGCCAAGACTTGTATTAGTAAAGATGCCATCATACCAGCAGAAAGAGTTGATCCTGACAAAACTGTGTCAGGCAGAGTAGTAAAAGTTAGGGACAGTGTTTGTGGAAAATGATTATCCACTGTACATCAGCCAGAAGAATAGTACATTTATCCTGGCAATCAAGGAATATCAAGAGGTAGGTGTGAATTCAAGCAACTGTATCCAGCTGTTTTCAGAATATTTTTTTTTCCTGGAGGATCAAAGCCATTTTTTAATGCAGAACAAGCTAAGGAGGGGACACAAATGTTTGTCCAACAAAAAGTGAGGCATCAAACAAAAGGGAATTCTGCTTCTCATTCTTCTGATAATGAAATGCACAGAGAGATTTTGCCAGTCAAACCTTTTCCAGTGTTCCAAATGAAATGCTTGAAAGACAGGAAAAAGCACAAGAGTTTACAAGAAGAATTAGGAGTACCTTGGACTTGAACCAGAGTCTTGGGATGGGGGATGGAGATATACAGGAAGAAGAACAGCAGCACTGAAACTGGTGAATAAATATTAGACTAAAGCATCAATCACAATTGGGAAGTATGGTTTTATAAGAAAAAGTGGCTGAGAAAGATTGTACTTTTGTTGACTTTGTTAAACTTGTGGGGATAATGAAAGGCATATACTGAGCAGCCAAGTGCTCTGGATTGTGCAGAACGCTCTACATTAGTGATTGATTTAGCCCACTGTTCCGCTGTTCCACATTGCACAGTGGTAGCTTCCCTTTGCCATTTTTTGACTGGCTCATATATATTGCATTTACAGCTTATTGGCATCATGGTATACGAGCCAATCAAGTAACTGCTCCTGAGGCAAAGGGAATGAATCAGGGGGAGCAAAATGTGGCCAATCACATGCTGCTACTTGTTTTTGCACCACTGTAATGCCTTCAGAAAGGGTACTGCAGGCTGCAGAAAGATCATCATACTCAGATTTACAGGTTAGCAAAGAGGTCTTCATCTAACTGCATCCTCAATGGTGTTTTCCTGAGCTGAAGATGATTTGTTTGAACATTCATTCACTCTGACAGTGGATAAAAGGGACAGGATACAGAGACTGGATGAGGAAGAGCCAGCTGAATGAGAGTTGCTCCAGGTACTGCAGTGCATCAGGTACAGTAACTGTACACCAGACAACTAACAACCTGAGGGAAATGAGCTTACAAAATAGCTGAGATTTGCTTTACTTGAATTGGGATGGTTGTGATGGTACTGTTGCTTGGCTGCTGACTACTGTTGCTGTCTGGGAGCTATACTCCTGGCTTGGGTTTTTTTTTTTTGTAGTTCCTGATTGCATTTGGGGGTTGTGGACCACTGTATTTGCAGAGCTACAGCTGCTTTGTTTCCTTATTAGGCAGAGGTAAGTGGCTGAATGTCTAAAGTGGAGGAGCAGTTAAGCATTGTCTTGGACAGGGGTAGGTTTCCATATTTTTGCAGAATGTCCTCCAGGTTTTTGCCTCGTATTTTTGGTCTGTTCCTCATAAAAACTTGTGGTTTTCTGGCAAATCACTGAGGATTCAAGTCACTAAATAATGACATTCATTTGAGTTTCAGACTTTATTTCATTCAAAAAATGCATGCTGACGCAAATTCTATTTTTCAAGCAACTTTCTAAGTTTATAAGAGCAATTGCTATAATTTTATGCTTGTACATTATTAATGTAGAATAATATTCTCCTGTAACAATAGATATTTCCCTGTTTATTTTTCCCTCTAAATTCTGTCCCTTTCATGTCTCCATTATGTTTCTATTGTTGACTGTTCACTACTGTTACTATAATTTGGTGTGTGTGGGTTCCTAATGTAGACAGTATGGACAGTATCTTCCTGTATAAACACTAATATATATAATAAAAAAATATTCTTCTGTAAAGTGTTCTCTGTTCATTACTGTCTGTAGCTTACTAATGTAGATAATATTTTTCTCTGAGCTTAACCTCCTGTGAATACTTTTTGTCATCCTAGCCTGAGTCAAAGAGCCACAGCAGGTTTGCCAATGCAAAATTTTATTGATGTAAGAACTATGCATAGGACTCAAACAACATAGTGTCAGTGTTTGGTTATTTATTTATTTTTTATTTGCCTAACTTTGCTTATTTAGCTTATGTATCAACCAGTGCCTGACCTTGACTCCAGTGCTAGCTTTGTCCCTTTTAATCTCCCCTAAAAGTGGGGACTTGGGTAGAAAAGATGGTTAGTTACACTTAACAAATGTCAAGAATTAGAATTATAAGCTTGTTATTTCAGAAAACATATATTAATTCACATTCTCTATTCTGTCAATTTCTCAAGTTAATAGTAAAAATATTTTATGTGTCTCTGATTATTTTTGGACTTGTCCCTGATTCATTGAGAGATAGACTGGTAACTTTTGGAGAAAAGGTAGTGCATTACATTTAATAAATAATGCCAAGTTATAGACTTCTTTTATTTCTGAAAGTGTATATTAACTCCCATTATCTTATTCTGTCAGTCATCAAGATAATGGTAGCAATATTTTAAAACTGTCCCTGACTCATTCTTGATTTTTCCCTAATTCTGCTCTGATTTGGCCTTGACTGGTTGAGTCAATGGATTTAGTAGGGTGAAGATGTGAAGGGGATGGAAAAGCAGTGCTGAAGAGCATGTTTTTTTTTTTAATAGTTGCACTCAAATTCTGTTATGCAGCTATTTTCTGCTGAGTATATTGCATTTTATCAATGGTTTCTGCTTACATTGTTTTATTTATTGACGTGTGTCTTATTGAATTTTACAAATGTATAGTATTAACTGACTTAATACTTCTGGCAGAAAGCCCACTTCAGCCAGGTCCCATGGAAATGGTACATTTTGGAGCAGTGCGAAAATAGAGTATTCTGCATTTTGACTGTTTGTTGCACAGTGCTAGGGTCTGTGTTCCACACTGGCCTCTGAGGAGTTTGACAGCTATGAGTATATACCCCCTTTATGTCATTAATGTTTGCAGGACACTAAAAGGAAATAAAAGCAGAAAAAACAGTAATTGTAGGTAACTTTTTTTGTACACACTATTTGTATAAGGCATTTTCAAAGATTGTATGTGATAAATAGACTGAAATAAACAAATACATTTTACATTTTCTAGTTTTAAGAAATATATGCATTACAATGTAAAAAGAGAAGAAAGGCTGGATCAAAACATTTTCAAGTTAACCAGCTGAAATCTTGGACTTTTGGGATAGGGATTATAATATATGTATAATATATGTAGAACTGAGTTGTTTTCTCTTATTTGCATGGGGTGAATGTTTGGATCAATAACCTTGGCTTAATCTAATAGTAAGTTTCTTCTGTAAGTTGGTGTGCTATAACAATAAGAAACACTGTGAACCTTTTTGTCATCCTAGCCAGAGTCAAAGAACCATACCAGGTTTGTCAATGCAAAGTTTTCCTTTAGCAAATAAATTTATTTATTTATTTATTTATTTATTGCAGTTGGTTTACCAGGATAGTCCATTGGGCCAAAATGAACCCGTTTTCAATGGAGTCCTGGGGAGAAAAGCTCCAAAAATGTAGGTACAGAATCAATCTATCTAGGTTATATCTATCAACAATCTAGGTACAGCAGGTTATTAATGATAATTATACAGATGCAAAAGATTAAAGCAAATAATTTCAAAATAGTACAGCAAACATTAGAAATAATACAGACTTGTGATGAAACATACTGAAGATACAGACTAACAGAAGGAATAGTACAAAGCAATACTGAAAGTCATTGCATATTAGGAAGCATAGACTTAGAGGCCTAGTCTAGTACATTCTTTGCAAATACCATAGGAATAATAATGTGTGTGTTGGAGGGGGGGAAATAATAAGGAAATTTGCTGGAGTAAAGAGAAGGAAAATGAAAATAGCCAGTGTTAGTTATGTAGGGTGGGAGCAAGAGCATTCCCACTGTGATGCTAGATATGAGTAAAGAGATCTTTTGAAAGTAAAATGGTTAGAGGTGGTGCGAATGGACGGTGGTTCCAGAGGCGAGCTAGGCCATAGGATAGAAGGTTTTTGCCTGGGGGATGAGTAGGTTTGTAAACTTCTAATAGATTTTGATTATTTGACCTTAATACTCTATCAGGTAGGTGCATTTTAAAGGCAGAAGAAAGGGAGGGACAGAGGGAGGGGTTGAGAATGAGCTTATGGGCAAGAGTTAGTTGAGTGTAAGTGAGATGATTGGGTAGTTCTAGCCAGTTTAGTTTTTGAAGAGAGGAGCAGTGGTGGGTGGAGGACTTATGGCTGGTAGCGAATTTGGCGATTTTGTTATAGCAAGAGGAAAGTTGCTTTTTTAAAGAGGACTGGAGATTAGTTAGGAGTGGGGCTCCATAGAGAAGGGAGGGGATAAGGAAGGAAGTAGAGAGAGTGATTTTAGTGGCAGGTGTAAGGTAGTGATTTTGTCGGTAAAGCATACCTAGTTTTTGATGGGTTTTTTTGATATTTAGTTGTAGGTGGGAGTTGAATTTGAGCTGGCTGTCAATTTGGACCCCAAGTAACTTGGTCTCTGACACCAGTTCTAGAGGTGAGTTATTTTGACTAGTAATTGAGAATGTGTTTATATCGAAAGGAGTGACTTTAGAGGGGGTGAATATCATTAATTTGGTTTTGGAAGCATTGAGTGCAAGATGATTTCTTATCATCCATTGCTCTGTGGTAGAAAAGGCATCTTGTGTAAGTTTTAGGAGTGTGGGGATAGATGTGGCAGAACAGATAATAGTTGAATCATCTGCATATTGGATGATATTTGAGAATAGGATAGATTTGTGGAAATCATTTATAAATATATTGAAGAGAAGGGGACCCAGTATGGAGCCTTGCGGAACTCCGGTATGGGGTACTAAGAAATGAGGAGGTGACCTTTTTCCATTTTACTGCTTGATTTCTATTGGATAAGTAGCTGGAGAACCAATTCAAAGAGGAGGGAGACAGGTTAAGTTCTGAGAGTTTAGTTAAAAGCAGGCTGTGTGAGATAGTGTCAAAGGCCTTAGGGATGTCAAGTAGTAGGGTAGAAACAACTAGGCCAGAGTCACGGGCTTTATTTACAGTTTCAAGGAAGGAGAGGAGGGCTGTCATAGTGCTATGATTTGGTCTGAATCCATGTTGTGTGGGAGTTATAAGGTGATTATCTAAGAGATGTGGTAGGAGTTGAACTTGGACACACTTTTCTAGGAGTTTAGAAATGGGAGACAGGATAGCTATGGGATGGAAATTAGTAACATTATTATTGTTGCCACCTTTATGTAAAGGTATGAACTTTGAGAAATCTGCAGCAGGGGGTAGCTGTACATTCTGTTCTTATGTTTCCAGTGAGAGAAGGTGAATACAGGCTGAGGCAGTAAATCTCAAGAGCTCTGGACATTGTTTGCTGAGAGAAAATGAAAAGGTACAAAGGCACGCAAATTAGTAAAAAATAAAGTCTGAAATTATTGGAAGTGAATCAGAGATAGCAGAGTTCCTGGTACCTACATACCTCAATACATTTATTAGAAAAGTGTATAACATAGTTTTGCTTAAAGAACAGACAGCAAATAGTGCAAGTAGGAGCATAGGCTGTAACATGCGTTTTAGCATGGATAACCTTAATTTTAGGTTAGGTCAGGGGTCTTCAACCTTCACTATCAAATGAGCCATTTGTGGCCCCTCTCTCACCAAATAAAATTCGGCAGTAGCCACAAAACATATTTGACCCCTAAAATGAAGATAACACAGCATATAAAGTTTTATATATAGTTATTATACTAAATATAAAAGAACTAAGTTTATAAAAGCATTACTTAAAATCTGTCACGATTTTTGTTCCTTTGATGGAATTGCTTGATCGCTGTGTGTGTGTGTGTGTGTGTGTGTGTGTGTGTGTGTGTGTGTGTGTGTGTGTGTGTGTGTGTGTGTGTGTGTGTGTATGTGAATATCTCTAAACCTCTTAGAACAAGTAATCTGGGCAAAGCCATAAATAATGGGGCACAAAGGCCCGAAAATAGGGAATTTTTTAAAATATTGCTCTTATTAGCTTAGAAAGTTGATAGAATAACATATTTTGCATTAGCATTAATTTTCTGAAGGGTATGACGTCTGAAACACAAATGTCTGTTTTTTTTTTCTAACTTCAGCCCTCAGTGATTTGCCAGAAAACCACAATTTTATGAGAAACAGACCAAAAATTATGAGGCAAAAGTTAGGATATTCTGCAAAAATCGGCACAGTCGAGAGGTGTTTGTATGGAAAATGCATGTTTAAAGAAACCATGTTATTCTAGCAAGTTTCTAAGTTTATAAGAGCAATATTTAAAGTCTGTCGCTCGATCACTCTGTGTGTGTGTGTGTGTGTGTGTGTGTGTGTGTGTGTGTGTGTGTGTGTGTGTGTGTGTGTGCACGTATGTGGTGCGGTAGAGTGACCATTATTTTTCAAAGCTACTGGGAGCTACTGCAGAGTGGTGGAAGAGCCACATGCTGCTCCAGAGCTACAGGTTGCAGACCCCTGGGTTAGGTAATCCTAAGTGCAGCTGTTGATTTGGTACAGCTGATTCTGTCAGGAGGTTAAATTTCATTATTTGAAGATGTACACAGTTTTGTGTGTTTGCTTTAAGTTAATAGGTTATGGGGGTGTTCTGGGGCTAAGTTTGTTTTTGTATGAGGGTTGTTATTAAAACAAAATATTTTGTAAAATGTGACATAAGTTCAAATGGAGATGAAAAGAAACAACTGTATAAAGGATAGACCTGTCAAAACATTTTTTTTATTATTTTATTTATTTTAGTTTGTTTACCAGGGTGGTCAACTTATCACTGTTGACCATGTGCAAGCAAAGCCTGGGTGAAGAAATTCACAAAAAAAGAAAACAG
The DNA here is from genome assembly GCF_019279795.1 of Protopterus annectens. Lineage (NCBI taxonomy): Eukaryota > Metazoa > Chordata > Ceratodontiformes > Protopteridae > Protopterus > Protopterus annectens. The sequence goes on from NC_056731.1 coordinate 1,831,199,189, forward strand.
AACAAATTCACACAGTGATTACAGAAGGTAGCTAACTCCATAGACAATTGATACAATATGTAAATAATATTAGCAGAATTGAATATCAAATGTGAATTAATTGTACTAGTACATATGAGAGGGAAGCAACAGCTGACAATAGAAAATCAAAGCAGAAGTGATGCAGGTGAGGAGGGAGTTAGGTTATATGTCCAATGGAAAAGCACGTGCAGTCAGATTTTTAATGACAGTGTCATTTAAGTTGAGAAAAAATAAACAAAAACGCAGGTACCAGACAAACAGCTCAGTCTTCATCCTCAGATCCAAAAATATACAAAAAGGCCGAACTACCACGGTAGAAGGAAAGTTATTTAATAGAAAAAGAAAGGGAACACTTTCACGGCCATCCAGATTGTGCCATCAGAAGTCTCATGAAGCGATCTGGATGGTCGTGAAAGCGCTCACTTTCTTTTTGTATGAAAGAACTTTCCTTCTACCGTGGTAGTTTGGCTTTTTTGTATATCTTTTAAGTTGAGCTCTGAAGATTGGGAAAGAGGATACTCCTCTAAGGCAAAGGGGAGCAATTGCTAAAGTTTGGATGCAAAAATGGAGAAGGAAAATTTGGTACAATGCAGTTTGTACAGGGATGTCTGCAGTGAGGGAGTTAATTGGGAGTGGTTTCAGAGGTTGTATTATGGTTTCAGAGGTTTTATTATGGGCTTTGGCTGCAAGAGATGGAGAGGCACCTGGTTGAAGTAGTTTGAAACCAAGAAACCCTAGCAGTAGCTCATCTATGTAGGAGACTGGTAGACATTTGGACTTGGAGGGTGATGCAGTAGAGTTCCTGAGGGAAAGAATTGTTTTCACTGGACTGTAGAGAGGATGAGATTTTTTAAAGGCTATAGCTATGAAGGGGAGCCCATATTCAAGTTGAGCAAGGAGGACTCCTTTGCATATTACAGCTCTAGATGGTCTGGAAAGAAAGGGAGATATTTTCCAGCACCAGAATAAAAGAGAACTGATCATTTTCCTGGTGTTTTCAATGTGACTTTGGAAGTTAAGTCATTAGTCTAGCCATAAACCTAAGTATTTAAAGGATGTGGTGTTTCTGTTTGGCAACTGTTGAGATCTCTGATGTTGAGATTTTTTAGGAGGCTTCTCCAGCTTTTGTGAGGTTCCAAATATCATATGTTGCGTTTTAGAGGAGTTTAGGCATAGCTAATGGCTGTTTAGCCAAGAATTAAGGGAGTGGAGGTCAGACTGAAGTGCTGAATGTGAAGGATTGGATCAAAGAATAACCATGCCATCTGCATAAAGAGTAATAGGAAAGTTAGGGAGATCAGAGGCCAGCTTGTTAATAAAGATTGAAAACAAAAGAGGAGAAAGTATGGACCCCAGGGGCACTCCTCTGGTAAGGGGTGCTGGTGACAATAGGGATGGGCATAATTTGACTCTGAAATACCTGTTTGTTAAGAAATGTTGAAACCAGGTGACAATGATGGGGCTAACCCCAATTTCTTGATGGGAGTGAAGGAGCAAGAAGTGATCAAGTCAATCAAAAATTTTGGTAAGATCAATGAAGACAGCTCCTGAAAGGTTTCTTTTATCCATGTTGAAAAGGATCTCATTTGTACATGACCATAGTGCTGTCATTGTGCTCTAGACAGCCCAGAATCCATGTTGTTTAAGAGGGTACAACTGTGGGTAAGTGGGCAGCTGGATGTAGACTAGTTTTTCAAATATTTTCCCAAGTGTAGGGAGGGTGAAAATAGGGTGGACGTGGGAGGTATTTACTGGCTGAGGCTGTTTGGGAAGGGCTTTAACCGAGCAGTTTTCCATTTGTTTGACTTTGTATTTTGAATTAAACTGTTGAAGAGTTGTGACAAGAAAGTCTTTGCACAGTGATATAAACTAAGGCAGTAGGTTGTCTGCACCAAGGGCTGCATCCAGGGGTATGTTTTCTAGAAGAGAAGGAGAACAGGTTTTTTGTGTGTAATTTTCTTAAAATAGAAGAGGGGATTAAAAAAGAGGGGTTAGGTAAGTTGAGGAGAGGTAGAAGTTATGGTAATAGGGGGCTGAATTTTTTGAGAAAGTCAGATGTTGAGAGTTGGCTTTGAGAGGTTTGGTTGATGATAGGATAATAGGTGGGATCAGTGGATTTACTGCCTGTGAGAAGATTTATTTCCTGCCAAACATGTTTTGGTTTGCCTAGAACAGTAAGTTTCTTGATTTTGAAGTAGTTGATTTTATGCCTGTGTATGGCTTGCTTAGCTAGGTTACTTAGAGAGGTAATGGCAGGTTTTGTCTCCATAAATACCACACATTGTCCCTAAGTTTGAGTGCAGCTTTCACTCAGTGGTTAGCCAGGGGGTTGTTGTATTTGAAAAGGCACTAAGTGAGACAGAAGAATTTGCCTTGAAGTTGAAAGAGGGTATGTGTCAGAGCTGTTGAAGCCAAGTTGGGGTTCTGTAAGTTGATAATAGGAGACCAGTCAAAAGTTGCTAGGTGTTTTTTGAGGTTGGCTGTATTGATGGTTGATCTAGGTCAGGAGGTAAGTAGTTTGGGGGCAGTTTTGGTGACTGATGTTTGGAAAGGTAGTAGTATTCTGATGTTTGGAAAGGTAGTAGTGTTTTAGAAAGTTACAGGGCAGTGGTCACTGAATGAGGGTGGGAGAACAGATGTATTGGAGATGATGGAAGGGTTGTTACTGATTAACAGATCCAGGAGGTAGTGGTTGTTGGTTTGGAAATTTTGATGAGTAGCATCATTGACTAAGTATATAAGGTCGATATTGGCTAGGAATTCAGCAATGTCATTGTACAGGTGACTTTGGCAGTTTAGGCTAAAATCACAGAGAATAGCAATATTGTAGTTTGGAGCAGCTGAGGTGATAGAATAAGGGATTTAAATTTGTTAAGAGAAGCTGAAGAGGAAGGTAGGCAAATACTATTAGAAAGTGACTGATACTCCAGGCGGGAAGTTTTAGAAGGATCCATTTGGGATCAGTATTTGAGGAGGCATTTTCTTGTGAAATGATAGATGGTTTATATTGTTTTTATAAAGAACAAGAGTACCTCCACCTTGTCTACTGCCAGGTATGGTGCCTTGGAGGTATTTGCAGGAGGGAAGTAGATGTTAAAAATTAGGATTGTTTTACTTGAGTCATGTTTCAGTGACATGATGTCGAGTGAGTGAGCTGTAAGGAAAGCATTTATCTGATCAAGTTTATTACAGATGCTTTGGGAGTTAATTAATGCACAGGAGAGGGTGTTGGGAAAAGTTATGGGTGTTATGTATATAGAGGGACGTGGATTGGATTCAGTTAGTGGGTACATGTAATACAAAAGTAGGAAATAAACATTTAAAAGGTTGACATATATAATAGGTGGGTATAATAACTTCTTATCATAATGGCTACACTATCCACATTATTTTGGAACATGAATGGCCTCAAAGTTATAGACAAAAGAGTGCTGAATTATATTAAGAAATACAGAGTGCAAATAGCAATGCTACAAGAGACACATTTGGAAAGAATTAGGAAGGTGAATTTAATAAAGAAAGGATTTTAGGATGAATATTCAGCAGAATATCAGGAACAAAGGAAAAAGGAAGTACTTATACTAGTTGGTAGAGGAGCTCCAATAGTGATAGAAGATGAAAAAGTTATAATAATGGTTTATTTGTGATAGTGTTTAGCTACTGGTAAAGAAAGAAGATTATGCTGGTATGTATTTATATTCCACCTACAACTACTGTTATGGACCGTAAGAAAAATGTGGGAGAAATAATCATCTTTCAACACGGAATATTACTTATAGATGGGAACTGGAACTTGATTTGCAACAGTGAGAATGTATCTGGGGGACCTATAAGGGAAAATATATCAAAGGAGGGCAGAGTTCTGAAGAACCTATGTCCCTCCTGGATAAGGGCAGTTGATGCTGATCATAGACTTATGCTGCAAATATAGACCATGCAACTTTATCTATAAGGGAACAAGTGTATAACATGGTTAGGCTTGTAAAGACCCTAGGGCCAATAGCCTACTAACCTCCTATGAACCTATAAGAAAATGATGAAAATATATATGTGTCTTTTTAACTATGTAAATTTTGATTTGTCCTCTCATAGAAACTATTGTTATGCATCTCAACTGTTGTATTCTACTTTGAAAAGGTGTTTGTTTTTTGTATTTTGTATTATTACAACATTCTTACTGTTATCTTTTTTGCTGAGCTTTTCTCCCCAGGCCTCCACTCCTCCACTGAAAATTGACCCAGTCCATTTGGATTTTCCCAGTTAACAAAAGTAAAATAAAATAAAATAAAATATAATACATTTGGTACAGAAGATGTAAATTCAGTAGTAGGAACTCAGAGATAAATTACATGTTATTTCCCAAGGTAAAGTAACTGGGATAGACTAGACAGAAATTATATTTCACAGGAACATGTGCATTTAATTGAAAGGTTTGACACACAACAGATAACTATTTCAGATCATGCACCAGTAACAACTAAAATAAAAATGCAGGGTAATGAAGTAAAAATGAGACAATGGCACTTCCCCACCTAAATTCTAAAAAGAGAAAAATTTAAGGAATGGGTAGTGGAAATTATTCAAGAGCTATTAGGAAAGACAGAAATTTCTTCAGAGGTTACAGCTAGAGAGTGGAATAAAATGAATGTGGAATTTAAAAATAAGAAATAAAAGAAAACGTATGGTTAAAAAGTAACAAGAATTATTTACAGGGGCTGACAAAGGTTTACATATTGCAAAATAAGGGGAATCTCACAGAACAAGAAGAGGAGTACCTGCAGAGTGCTAAAGAAACAATAACGGAGTATCTGTATAATATGCATGAGTTTAGAAAGATTGCTGTTAAGCAACTGTTTTTTGATCATAAGTCCATAGCAGAAAAACTTTTAACACAATGACGTAAGCAACAGAAATTGGAAAGGGTTGTTGTCAAACTTAGGGAGCTTATAACTAGAAAAAATAATCAGATAGGTATTAGAGAAATTTCACAAGTTTGTATAAAGGAGAGAAATGGGGAAATCAAGAAATAGCACACATGGAAATATTTATGAAAGACTTTATTATGCCAAGGTTAGAGGTAGATGAGCCTCAGCAATTTACATTTAAGACAGGAGGAGAGGAGATAAAAACTGGGATGTATAACCACTCTACAGGAAAGTTTCCTGGAATAGATGGTATTCCTGTATAAGTTTGGAAGCTAGGAGGGAAGAAAACGATAAGATCTGGAAGCTTCATTATCATCATCATCATCATGGGTCTACTTCACATAGTCGAAGGCCGACAATATCGAAGCTGATATTGTCAGCACCAGATTAGCAAAAGCAAAAAACATTGAATGGTTAAACGGAAATCTCCGTAAGGGGAGATTTCCATTTAGTTCAATGTAGTGCAGTCTCGAAGTTGGTATATTTAATTAGGGGGGTGTGGGGGGTGCAGCCCCCACATGGGGGGTGCAGGGGGGCTTGTCCCCCTTTTTGCAAAGGTAAGTTATTATTTATTTTTGTTTTTAGGCATTTTTTTAAATCTTTCGATGTTTCAGAATTCGATGATATGGTGTTGACCATATCAGATTCCATATTCTGAAACTTTGATAAGATAATATAGATGCCATCATCATCGCTTTTCACTTTGAATTATAGCTTTCTGCTTGTACTATGTTTAGGAACCTTAACTGTGCAGCTCTGAAATATCCCTTCAAATCAGGTAATCCCAAACTACTTTACTTTATTGGAGGGATCAAATTATCCCACTTGACTCTTGCCCTCTTCCCTTCCCAGAGGAAATCCTTCAACTCTTTATTAATAGCTATCCACATCTTCTCCTCTGGTTGATAAAAATAGGCCTGACCTGTGTATAAAAGTAAATGGACTGAAACCATTTTCACTGCATGTATCTTGCTGCCCATATCCATAAAACAGAGCTTCCATTTTTTCAATTTTTGTATTACCTTTTGTTTAGTCTCTTCCTACATATCCTTACCTGCCATAACAGAATATTTTTAACCCATGCTCCTAAGTACTTCATTTTATCATGTCCCCATAAATTTGGGTATTGCTGAACCAGTTCATGTGTAAGTACATACTTTATGGTTACTGCTTTTGTTTTATCTACATTAATTTTGTATCTCAAAACAGATCTGAAACTGCCTCAGAATGCTCCACAACACTGAAATGTCCTTTTCTGTTTTTATCAGGTACAAAACAATATCATCTGTAAATATAGCCAACATTTTTGATTACCATACCGATTATATCCTTGAATTGGTGCGTTCCTTTTTTGCTCCACAACACTGAAATGTCCTTTTCTGGTTTTATCAGGTACAAAACAATATCATCTGTAAATATAGCCAACATTTTTGATTACCATACCGATTATATCCTTGAATTGGTGAGTTCCTTTTTAGCCTCTGGTTCTAAATATAATACAAATAACAAAGGAAAAACAAAATACCTTGCCTGGTTCCTCAGTTCAAACAGATATTACTGTAGAGGAATGTCCCCACTTTCATTTTCACCTCCAGTCCCTCATATATCCTGTAAATTGACATTATTGTGTCAGAGAAAGTAACTGCCTCCATTGCCCTACTCATAAAATCCCAGCTTAACTATGCTGAATGCTTTCTCTACATCAAGACTTACCAGCAATAGTGGTATTTTCTTACATTCTGCTTCCATCTGGATCATCACTGCTTTATTAACATTGTCAAATGTTTGCATCCCATCGACAAAAAACACACTGATCCATATATATCAATTTTGGCAATGTCTTTGTCATTCTTTTAACCATTATGGACATAAACACCTTACAATCATAGTTTAGAATAGAAATGGTCCTTTGTGAAGCTGGATCTGATGGGTCTTTACTGTCTTTAGGTATTACAGCCACCACAGCTTTCTTTCAGGATGTCGGTGCTTCTTCACCTTTTAAAATACTGTTAATAAAACCTTCCATATCTTTATCACTTTCTTCCCTCCTAGCTTCCAAATTTCCACAGAAATATCTATTCTTGGAGACTTTCCTGTCTTACTTATACATCACCATTTTATCTCATCTCTTCCCATCCTAACTGTTAACAATTCAGCCTCATTTACCTCTAACCTTGACATATATAATTCTTTCCATTTGTATTTTTTCTTGTTTCAGCATTCCTATGCTTTATATAGATTTTCATAAAATTTCTGAAATATTTCTAATACATCTATTGGATCTCTGGTTATTTTCCTTATTATAGGCTCCCTAAGCTTGGCAGCAACCCTTTCAACTTTCTGCTGCCTGAGATGTTGTGCTAAAAGTTGTTGTGCTCTGGAGTTATTTTCAAAAAAAAAAAAACAGCAGCTTAACAGCAATCTTTCTAAATGCATGCATATTATGCAGGTAGTACCTTATGCTCTCTTTAACAGTGTGTACTTGTGTATCTTCTTATTCTCTGAGATTCCCCTTATTCTTTAATGATTTAACCTTTGTCAGTCCCACCAAATAAATCTTGTTTCTTCTTAATCATGTCTCTTTTTCTTTTATTTCTACCCTATTTTTAAACTCCACTTTCATTTTATCCCACTCCCTAGCTACATTTTCTGAAGAAATTTCTGTTTTCCCTAATAACTCCTGAAAAAAATTCACTACTCATTCCTTAAATTCTTCTCTGTTTAACAGATAGGTGGGAAAGCACCTGTGTCTCATTTTTATTTTAGTTATTATTGCTGCATGATCTGAAATACTTATTGGACATGTATCAAATCTTTCAACTTAATGTACATATTCCTGTGAAATAATTTCTGTCTAGCCTAGATCAATTTTTGTACCTTGTGGAATAATATGTAAATTCTTACTGAGCTCCTACTACTGAATTCATATCTTCCATAACAAATATTTTCATAAATTTCTTCAAAAATCTACACTCTTTTGTTTTATTTTCCCTTCTATGACCACCGATACCATTATTATCCTTTTTCTCTTCTATCACTATTGGAGGTCCTCTAGCAATTACTGTAAGTACTCCCCTTTTCCTTTGCCCTAGATATTCCACTGAATAACCATCCTGAAAACCTTTATCAAATTCACATGCTCACTTCTTTCCAAATGCATCTTCTGTAGAATATGTATTTGGACTCTGCATTTCTTAATATAGTTCACTGCTCTTTCTTTTTTGTATATATCTGTGAGACCATTGACATTCAAAGATAATATGGAAAGTATTGCCATTATGATAAGAACTTATTATTCCCACCTGTTATCTATAACAGCTTTTTTAAAAAAAATCTAGTTCCAGCTTTTGTGTTACATGCATACACTAATGTTTGTCAGGTTGACCATTTATATAGCTATTTCTTGTCATAACCATTTGAGCCTTTGTCATATGTTACAAGACTTAAGACATATTATTTTAAAGAAAACCCTCAAAAAAAAAAAAACAACCACCGAACACCCCTGGAACCTATTAACTTAATACAAACACACAAAACTATATACATATTTAAAAATGAAGTGTAACCTTGTTAATAGAAACAATTATTCCAGATTAACATCCACAATCACAGGTTATAACTGACTTATAATTAAGGTTATCCATGCTAAGACACATGGTACAGCCTGTGCATCTACTTACACTAAGTGCTGTCAGTTTTTGTTTTACCTTTATTCCTCTTTCAGATGAAGAACACAACTTGAACGCTTTTGAAAAACATTGTCTTTTAGCCACTGAAAGAAAAAAGTATTCTATTGTCATTTTATCAGCTTTTTCTCCATAGAAACATGAGATCCAGATACACAATTGCCTTCAGCTACAAGCTTCTGATATCGCACTGTGAACATTTATTTGCTAAATAAAAATTGTTTTACTTACTGTTACCAGTTCCCTTCCTCTTTTCCTCTCCTTAATATTCTTCCAAACATTAATGGCATTAAGTGAGCATATGGTTTGGAGTTCCCAACAAGTTTAACAAAGTCAAAAATGTACAATGTTTCTAGTTTTTTTTCAGCCATATTTCACAATTGTGATTGATGCTTTGTAATCCCACATTTATTCATTTATTTCTGAGTTGCTGGTTTTCTTCATGTTGCACTCCATTTCCCAACTCAAGTCTCTGGTTTATTTCCAACATACTCTTAGTTCTTCTCATCAATTTCTGGACTTTTTTCTACCTTTCAAGCAATTTCCTTTGGAAAATTGGAAAATTTTCACTGGCAAAGTTCCTGTATGAGCTTTGTTATCAGAAGAATAAGAAGAAGAGTCACCTTCTATTTGATAGTTCACTTTTTGTTGGACAAACTTTTATATTTCCTCTTTAGCATGTTCTGCATCAAAAATTACTTCAATCCTTCAGGAAAACTATTCTGAAGATAGCTGGATACATCAGATTGAATATTACACCTGCTTCTTGACATTCCCTGATTCCTGGAATAAATTTACTCCTCTTCTGCCTGGTGTACAATAAGCAATTATTTTTCACAAACACTCTAGTGCCTCCATCTTTTAGTAGTTTGTCATTCTGCTACAGTTTTTTTTTTTCAGAATTAACGCTTTTCTGCTGATAGGATTGCATCTTTACTATTATAGGTCTTGGCTGCTTTCTCATGGCCAGGTTTGGAGCATACACATGATGCTCCCTTTCAAATAACAACTCCTGCTGACCAGTCCAGTTGCTTATCTGTGCTTTCATAAAATTAATACAGCCTATTCCTTCTAATTTCTTTGGTACAGCATAAAAACTTAGGTTTTCCCTAAGTGCTCTGTCTTCTAATTCTACAATTTGTTTGAAACATACCTTCTTGAGCAGTCTCATACTCAGCCAACTTTCACTTCATTTTGACTTCTGATTTTTGCAGTTTTATCAGCTCATCTGAATATCTGTTTAAAGCTTTTTCCATTTTTTCTAGCCTTTTTTGTTTGAGTAGATATATTCCTTCAGTGTTTCATTTGTTTTAATCAGCTCTGAGCACATCTGACTTATTTTTCCCCTAGATTACTGGAAGTTATGTATTGTACCAATGCTGGAACTTGAACTGCTTTTTTGCTGAAGAGCTGTAGGATTCTTCCCAGCAAGTGTTTTCTCATCACCTGTCAGAGTCTCTAAATTTCTTCTTTGCTGACAGCCAATAACTGAAATTTACCCAAAAAGACACATCCACAGGCTCTCTTTTCTGAGTTTCTGTTTTCATATTGGGAGAGCTGAAATTAAGCTGTTACTTGGTGTGCAGCCATCTTGGAAGTCCTCAAAGTACTGAATATTGTGGCAGAGATAAAATAACTGGAAATGTGGTCTTATGAAAAGGGTAGAAGCAAATTATGTAGAAAAAAGTGCTTTGGAGGAGGAGCGAGGGTTAAAGGAAGGCAGAAATTGATCAATTTATGTAATGCTGGATTGGTGATAATTATATAAAAAATATATGAAATGCATAATGTTTGCAACCGGGAATATGTTAATATTGTTTATTTTCTTTTATATAAATTTATGTTTGCATGTGTCTTAAGTAATCATTCAATAAAAGTGCTAAAAAGAATGACATTTGGTCTTGATAAATGTGCAAAAGCAACATTTAAAACAGGAAAGACATCACCAAGAAAATATCAATCTGTCACAGGAATGTGATATAAAGGAACTTGAGCAGATGGAAGTGTATAAATATTAGAGAAGCGATAAAGGATCGGCAGTAAAATATGAACAAATGAGAATAAAACACAACAAGGAAAATTTCAGAAGACTAACACTAATAATAGAAATTGCCTTGACATCTTGGAATCAGCTATAAAGCTATGAATCAGTTTGCTCTTCCTTTACTAACTTACAGTTTTGGGTTGATTAACTGGCATCAAAAAAAATTGAATCAATTGGACAAGAGAAAAAGGAGAAATGTTTATCAAATGATTCATAAAAATCATTGTCCACCAAGATTATATATTTCTTACGCTGAAGGAGCTATGAACCTCCTCAAAATTGATTATATGTATAGATCTGTAATAGTAGGATTGTGTAAATATCTGTTGACCTCACCAGATTTAAAACATGAGGAAAAGAAGTAAGATGTCATCTTTGCTTAATTTAACAGAAACATTTCTATATCAAGGAAGAATGGAAATCAAACTAGAATTAGAGAAAAAAATCAGACAGCAATTGAATGCCCCCCCCCTCAAAAAAAAAAAGAATATAAGGAAAAGGATCAAAACATAAGGAAAGAAGGGATTTCCAAGATGGCTGCACCTTGAGTAACAGCTTAATTTTAGCTCTCCCAGTGTGAATACAAAAACTCAGCAGAGAAGGCCAGTAGACTTGTATTTATGGTAAATTTCAGTAATTGTCAACAAAGTGTACTACGCGGATGCCAGGAAAAAAGCAGATGACCTGGAAATAATCAGCTACAAAAAGTGAGGAAGAAACACTGACTGGAGAAAGTTCTGCAGCTATTCAGCAAAAAGCAGTGTAACCTCAGACATGAATTCCAGTAACCTACAGGATGTAAGACAACTGCACACAGACCTGGTTAAAATAAATGAAACACTGATGGATTATATCAATACAAACAACAAAATCTGGAAAAAATGGAAGATGCTTTAAACAAATATTCAGAAGAGGTGATAAAGCTGCAAAAATCAGAGATCAAAATCAAGAAAAGGCTGGCTGAATATGAGACCTGCTCAGGAAGAGATGTTTCAAAAATAATAGAATTAGATGACAGAGCATGTAGGGAAAACCTGAGTTTTTCTGCTATACCAGAGAAGCTGAAAGGAACAGACTGCATTAATTTTATGAAAGCACAAATAAGCAACTGGACTGGTATTCCAGAGCAGGAGTTGTTAGTTGAAAGGGTGCTCCAAACCTGGCTATGAGAAAGCAACCTGGACCTTTAATAATAAAGATGCAATCCTGCCAGCAGAAGGAGTTGATTTTGACAGAACTGTGGCAGAAGGACAAAGTACTAAAAGTGGGAGACAGCAGAGTGTTTGTGTAGAATGATTATTCATTGTACACCAGGCAGAAGAGAAGCAAATTTATTCCACTATTCAGGGAATATCGAGATGTAAGTGAGAGATCCAAACTGCTGTACCCAGCTGTCTTCAAAGTATTCTTTCCTGGATGGACAAGATTTTTGGATGAAGTACATACTAAGGAGGAAATACAAAAGCTTGTCCAACAAAAAGTGAGCTGTGAAACAGAAAGACATTTTGTTTCTTGTTCTTCTGGTAATAGAGACCACAGAGATGCTATACCTGTGAAACGTTTTTCAATGTTTAAGTGGAAAATGTTGGAGTGAAGGAAGGGAGCATGAGAGTTTACTGGAAGAATCCAGAGTACATTGGAAATGAAGCAGAAACAGGATTTGGGAGATGGAGATGAACAGCAATAAAACCAGTAACTTAATGGGGGATTACAATGTAATAATTATGTGTGAAATATGGCAGAACAAGAAAATCTGGAACTATTGAAGTTTTGCAGAATTTGTTGGACTTGTGGGGGACTCTAAAGCATATGCCTTACTTCATGTCATTAATGTTCAAGGAAAAGGAAGAGGAGGGAGAATGTTAACTGTAGGTAAAGAATTTTTTTCTTACTAGCGCTATTTTTGTGATGTATGTTTTTTCTTTGCATGCTATAACGTTTTCTCGGTTATTTTTAAGTGTAATGGGGATTGTAAACAGGTGTTACTGTTCTTTTTTTCTTTTCCTTCTCCTTTTACTCTTTCTTCTTGTTCAGTTTTAAGAAATATAGGCAATGCAATGAAAAAAAAACTGGTTAAAACAGCATGACAAAAGAAAAAATAAATGTGCTTTATCTCATTCTTGCATGAGGAAATGACTGGATTAAGGACCTTACATTGATTTAGTAACACATTTTAAGAGTAAGCAAGTAAATGAAAAAGAATATTGAATATTAGAAGAAACAAATTCACTGAACACCACAGAAGACCAACTGTTAGCATAGTGCATTTTAATATCCGCTTTTGTATACAACTTCCTTAGAAAAGCACAAAATGTACAACATACCATATAAATACACACCCAAAAACCATTAAAACAGTCACGCAATACAATTAATCAATAAAACAGTTAAATCCAACTCTATTAACCCTTTAGTTTCCTGTTTGCTAAATAGCATTTAATATTAATATCACAGGCTCCGATCTGGCTAGAATAACTCCAAAAACGTTTAATGTGAAGCGCTTTTCGTCTTCCACCTTTGGAAGACTTCATCAGACAAAAGAAAAAAAAACTTCATACACAGTTTTAAAATGAAAAAGGCGCCAAAGCAAAGCACAGTAATTGAATTCAGCCGCTATTCAATTAACTAATTAAATACTAAGTTAAATAATTAAAAGTGATCTCCATCAAAAACCTTTTTCTTGTGTTAAAAAAGCTCGTGTCAGCAAAATAAGATCATTCATTTAAAACTTCTGTTTAAAACTTTCATTTTAGAAAAAACAAAATGCAAAACTGTACTCTAACATAAAGTACTGGAATACTGAATGAAAAGCATATATGTAGGAAAACGTAGTTTTAAATATATGCTTGGAGTGTTATATGTTGGAGTTATTCTAGCCAGATTGGAGCCTGTGTTGTTTTTTTCATTTTGGAAAGTTTGTTGTTCCAGTTATTTTCAAGCGTTTGTATTTCATGGCTACCGACAATGGTTTGGATTCCTCTGTTGAGCTTACTTCTCAGCCGTCATTGCTACCTGGTTCTGGTGTGAGTGAAACATCTAATCTCACACAACTGTTACAGTTAATGAATGAAAAGCTTGAGAATTTGTCCATGAGAGTGGACAGTTTATCGCAACCTAGTGCTGCAGTAAGACTGAAGGTCACAGCAGGTTCTGTTACAGGAAAGCAAACATCTGAGTGTTTGGCTTTAGCTAATAGTGCCGTTAACAAAGTTGGAACTGATGGAATGAATTTTGCTGTCAAACACAGCTCGCCTGTAAACAGAGGCAGTGGCGAAGACCCTATCCATTTAAACTCAACAACCGAGTCCTCGGGGCTTATAGGGCTCCCTAACATTGCAGAATGGTTAAAAACACAACCGGCTTTTGGATTTAACTGCAAAGATGTCATTAGGGAATGCTTGGCTGGAGGAGGTGAGTCTTTATCTCTTAAGTTAAAAGAGATTGATCGGAAAATGTTAAAACTAAAAAAGTTACAATTGGAAGTAAATTATTTTGGAGAGTGTAGGAAACAGGGTGTAGTACCGAAAGGTTTGCGATCCTGGCAATACCCTTTGGGGTTAGAGGCGGGGACAGTGTTTTACAATAAGGTTTTAATGTTGTTTGACAAGCACGGTACTGAATTAATGGACATGATGTGCAAACATTATTCTATTTCTATTGAGGCTTTAACTAACGAAATCACAGTTTTAAATAATGACATTAAAACACACCCTGAGTTCATAAGGTACCATTATGATTATAAAAGGGTGTTTTCTTCTATTGACCAACAATTAATCAAGAACATGGAAGTGAAACTCAAGAAACTGAGAAGGGACATCAGTGACTATAAGAATGGGGTTGCATACCCAAAACCACCACCCTCTCAAGGTAAGGGTATATTTGGTCTTGCCCTCGCACAATGTATAAATGTTGTGAACTCAGTCAATGGAAATGATCCTGAGGTACCCGTGAGGGTAGGACCAGGAGTCAGTGATCTAGATCTGTCTGAGGGCAGCTGGAGGGACAAAATTGCTGACAAGCATCCTGTTACCAACGCGGTTGGCAACAACCACTACAACCGTAATGAAATGAATGATTCTTTTTCCAACAGAGGCCAGAACCATCCATGGAGATACAACACGAGGGGCACAAAGGACAATCACAAATACAACAGATAACTAACACATCTGTCATTTTGTTGAATGGTAGTGGTGACTTCAAGGTGTACAATTTCTCAAGTTACACCATTTGCCAGCAGTTGTGTGAAGTTTTCAGTAAGGGTTTGACTTTCGTACCCGAGGAACATTTTGACTTACCAGGGGTTTTGATTGATTTGAATTTATATATTTGAAAATTGAACTTGTCTGTAATTTTTGTAGGTATGGGTTACATCAATGACCCTTTAAGAGTGGCTAGTACGTACAACCTACCCGTGTGCCCCACTCTATTTTTGTTCGAGCACATGTGTGCATCCAATTTGAGGTCTTTACGTATGAGTGCTAGAAAAAATGTTATTAAGAGCATAACTGAGGATGAAGCTGAAGCTTTTAGATTGGTCAGAGCTTTACCAGTGGAGGTTTGGTGATCATGGACAATGATGGCTATGACAACAGAATGTTTGATGTGTTAGATAGTAATATCTACATGAGGTCCAGCCTTAATGAAATGAACATTGCTTATAAAAGAATCTTTTCCTACCTTAGGGATTTGTTGATAGAAGGGTTGATCAGTGTTGACGTTTATAATTACTTTGTGATTTTGAAGCCAAGAACACCCAATTTGTTTGGTTTACCTAAACTACACAAAAACATAGAAAACCCTCCCATGAGGGCTTTGGTGAATGCAAGGTCTTCTATTACATATGCATGCTCTAAGTTTGTGGATGACTTATTAAAGAAATATGTAGTGAGGGAGGAACAGATATGCAAAGACTCTTGGGCTTTCTTGAAAAATTTAGAAAAATTTAAATTCCATGACATTTTTTTCTTAACAATAGATGTGGTGTACCTTTATTTCTCTATCCCCACAACATAGGGTTAGAATATATCACTAAGAAACATATTTCTTATGGAGCAGAGAGTGATGAAATACGTTTGATTCAAGAATTATTGGATGTGATTTTGAACAACTATGTCAGTTTCAATGGCAACATCTACAAGCAAGTGATAGGGGTAGCAATGGGTTCCCCTTGTGGGGCAAGTTATGCTAATTTAGTTCTAGCACAGTGGGAACAAGAACACATATTTAGTAAAGACATCCATAAGAAAGTAAAGCTTTACAATAGGTTTTTGGACGATATTTTCATCATGTTTCAAGGGAGTGCAGATGACGCATGTAGCTTTGTGGAGGCATTAAACTACAGTACTTCTTTCTTAAGATTCACACACACATACAAAGAGGACACTATCAGTTATTTAGATGTGAAATTGGTAAGGGACACTATACATAAAGGCTATTTAGCTAAAATTTTCAGGAAGCCTACGTATTCCAACACGTTGTTGCATTTTTCCAGTTGTCACCCGTTCCATCAGAAGAAATCTGTCCTAAAGTGACAGTTGGTAAGAGCAGCTCGAATGACATCTGAAGACACTTCATTTGACGATGAATGTATCTTGTTGAAGCACATGTTTATGAGTTGTGGTTACCCAGAGTCAATAGTTGATAAGGTGGTAAGAGAGGTTTGTAGTAAGAGACTGTCAGGTATTTTTAATCCCATCCTTACCGTAAAAGAAGGAAATTTAGTTTTGGATGTGGAAGAAGAATTGAGTGTGGTGGTGCCCAGTACAAGTTCACCACCAGTAGTCGTGGGCTCAACAGGTACAGACTTGGTTTGTTACAAGAACAGTTTTATTACCCCTTTTACTTTGGAAGCGAAGTCCATTAGTAACATCCTTAGAAGAAATTGGCACTTATTGACCTTTGAGAAGGATTTAGTAGAGAAATTAGGTGACAAACCATTTATTACTTTTAGAAAAGGTGGAAATCTAAAAAGTATCATGGAAAGTAAGTATGAAAACCACTAGAACAGATGGCACATACAAATGTGAGGCATGTAATTATTGTAAATTCATTTCTACAGGGTCTAGTTTCATAGTGAATCAACACATGTTTAAAGCCAGAAGTTGGTACAGTTGTAGGTCTAAATCAGTGGTTTACCTGGTTTCCTGTCAGTCATGTCCGGCTTTTTATATCAGCAAAACTGACAGGAAATTAAAAGAAAGGATTTATGAACACACATACCGTATAAGGAAGAAGAGTAGTACCAATGCCCTAGTGAGACACTGTAATGTGAATCCTACCCATGCTTTTTGTTTAAAGTGATAGCTCAGGTAGTGGTTGATGAAAAAGGTGGACCACATCAGTTACTGTTAGAGAAACGTGAACTTGTTTGGCAGCTTAGGCTGAATTCCTACGCTCCCCCTGGTTTAAACAAGGTCACATCTTTGAATTGTATTTTGAAGTTGAGAAGTCTATTGAGGTGACACATACAGTATTTCATTTCATGTTAGCAAAAGGTAGCAACTGTTGTAGTTTATTCCTGTTTTTCGTCTTGAGTTCCTTTGCACATTTTTATAGTCTAGTACTAAAAAATTGTTTTAAAATTTTTCAACATTTTTAGAACACAGATCCTCTTAGGTCTTAGAACATAGTTTGCTGTATGTATTTGTACTTTTAAGTATTTGACACCCTGTCCATAGTTATTGACATTTTTGCTTCAGACATTGTCACCTCTTGGTGTTGTGAACAGTAGTCTGTTGTTATATTTGTGCTCATTTTACACTTATTTCCTTTCTTCTTTTACACTCCAAGCATATATTTAAAACTATGTTTTCCTACATTTATGCTTTTCATTCAGTATTTCAGTACTTTATGTTAGAGTACAGTTTTGCATTTTGTTTTTTCTAAAATGAAAGTTTTAAACAGAAGTTTTAAATGAATGATCTTATTTTGCTGACATGAGCTTTTTTAACACAAGAAAAAAGTTTTTGATGCAGAACACTTTTAATTATTTAACTTAGTATTTAATTAGTTAATTGAATGGCAGCTGAATTCAATTACTGTGCTTTGCTTTGGCGCCTTTTTTATTTTAAAACTGTGTATGAAGTTTTTTTCTTTTGTCTGATGAAGTCTTCCAAAGGTGGAAGACAAAAAGCGCTTCACATTAAACTTTTTTGTAGTTATTCTAGCCAGATCAGAGCCTGTGTTGTTTTTTTTTTTCATTTTGGAGAGTTTGTTGTTCCAGTTATTTTCAAGCATTTAATATTAATATGTTCATTTAAACCTGATGGGCTATTAGAACCTAATTTTATTTGCCAAAATACTTCTCTATTCTCCACCAGGTTCTTGTAGTCTTCTCCCCTCTTGTCAAAACTAACTTGTTCTAAAACAGTAAAACATTTTTTTCTAAATCATTACAAACACTAGAATGTTTATATAAAGCGTTATTCCTATCCTTCTTTTTTATAGCATTCAGATGTTCTTTGACTCTGTCACTTAATTTCATAGTCGTCATACCAACATAAAATAAATCACAATTTGAGCACAATGCAATGTATATAGCTCCAGTGGATTCACAACTGCATCTAACATTCAAGTTTATATTGTAAGACAGATGAGGTAAAATAATAAAAGGACCTTCAAAGATAAATCTACAAATAATAATTGCATTTGTAAGTTCCTTTCTTTTTACTGATAAGTGTAGTTTCTACTTTTGCTATCAGATCACTCCAATAACTGTTTTACACTGTAATTCTTTGTACTGACAAATCTTGGTGTAGTTCCCAAAATCTGTCCTAATTCCCTATGTCCATTTATAATTCTCCAATTATCATTAATTATCTTCTTAATAGTAGTCTACAGACATATCTATAATACACCGTGGAACTTAGTTGTTGGCATCTACATCTAATGAACTGTTCTTTTTCTGTAAACCATATGTTAATATAGGAAAAATTGTGTATGTCTCTTTTCTTTAATTTCCTCAACTATATTTTCTAATAAACTCAACGGATAACCCCTAGCTAGAAAAAGAAAAGTAATAAAGTTAGCTTCTTTCTCAAATGCTATGTTATTACTAATCATGCATGACGCTCTAATGTACTGTCTTCTAGGTATGTTTTGTTTCATATACCAAGGATGATTACTTGAACAATGTAAATAACTATTTGCAAAAGTAATTTTTCTATGTATATTACTCTTGAGTATCTTGTTAACTGGGTCCCATGTCAACTTACAAATGCAATAGATATATTATTTGTAGATTTATTTTTGAAGGTCCTTTTATTATTTTAACTAATTTGTCTTACAATATAAATTTGAATGTTAGATGCAATTGTGAATCCACTGGAGTTATATACATTGCATTGTGCTCAAATTGTGATTCATTTTATGTTGGTATGATGAGTAGGAAATTAAATGATAGAGTCAAAGAACATCTGAATGCTAGAAAAAAGAAGGATATGAATAACACTTTATAGAAACATTCTAGTGTTTGTAATAATTAAAAAAAAATTGTTTTGCTGTTTTAGAACAAGTTAGTTTTGACAAGAAAGGAGGAGACTACAAGAACCTGGTGGAGAGTAGAGAAGTATATTGGCAAATAAAATTACGTGCTGATAGCCCATATGATGCCTGTGCACTGGCCCAGTAATCAAGGAGCCTCAGTCCTCACCACTAGCACCAGTGAGGGGCATGCACATTCAGAAGGATAACAAGTACACACACAGTAAAGTACAATTTCCCTTAAGAGCACACAGAGATCACAGTCAGTCTGGGGCTAGTTTCTCCCTTTCTCTCCAGATTCCCAATAAGACACCCCACTGGTACAGCTATAGGGTACAGGTCTCAGTCTAGTGGTCAAGCTAAAACCTCCAGCACCCTCTCTGTCCAACCAGCACTTCGTGTCCTTGCCCAAGTAACTGATGTACACACACAATTTGAGATATAATTTATATACAAACACACAGACACTCCTGGGGAAGGCTAAGTGTGACCAGAACTTTTAAGGCTATTGGAGTGGCTTAGTACACTATCACGATATACAGGCAAAGTACTCTAGAGCTTAAATTATCTCTACACAAAACATCCACAGTTTAAAGGTTTAAAAAATATTTAATAATAAATAATAAAAACACCAGACAAATCTCCACAATTCAACACACTGCTAGTCAAGAGTTCAGACACAGAAAAATGCTTAAAATAATGCTGTAGGATAGTCTGACATAAAAATAGAAAACAGCTAGTCTAGTCTTACTATTTTCTATCTATTTCTAAGAGAAATACTAAAGTCTAAGATCCTTACATACAGAACAAGCAAGTGCTGGTGATGTTGTCGCTTCTATAGACAAATGCAAAATGCTCTCTCTTTCTCTCTGAGATCTCTTAAACTGATAATACATCACTGCTGACTCATTTTAGATTACATCATTCTTGACACTTCTCTGGCTCCCAGGCTACCAGAAACTCTAAATTTACATGTCTTAGCAAACTTGCACTTGGTCAGGAAGCCACAGCAATAAAAGACATTATACATGTAAAATCTTGTCCTAAGACAATAGAAGAATTCCTACATCCAGACATCCCATCTCTGAGCCCTGAGATCAAACAGTCATTAAATGCTTTACTTTACCAGCTTTCTTCCAGCAGGGTGCACTGTGGTTACATTTTTGAAATTCAGAACATATAACACAGTTTTTCTTACAGTTAGTTTTCTTACATTTGTAAAACAGCCTGGGGATTGTATTAATATTTACAATGACATAGAATTATCTACAAAATTCTATCTTGCTGGGCTGGCAGCCTTTCAGTTTGTCACAGCCCACCAGGTTTAAATGAACATATTAATATTAAATGTTATTTAGCAAATGAGAAACTAAAGGGTTAATAGAGTTGGATTTAACTGTTTTATTGATTAGTTATATCATGTGACTGTTTTAATGGTTTTTGGGGTGTGTATTTATATGGTATGTTGTACTTTTTTTTGTGTTTTTCTGATGAAGTTGTATATGGAAGCAGATATTAAAATACACTACGCTAATAGTTGGTCTTCTGTGGTCTTCAGTGAATTTGTTTCTTCTAGTTGTGGTTGTTCACTCAGCCTTTGTGGTGGTTTTGTATTTATTAATATTGAATATTATGAGGCTTTTTTCTAGCAAATACATGTTTGCTTAGTAGCAATTCTGCAGCTGGTATTCATCTTCCCATGAAAACAATCTAATAAGGAGAAACTGGTTGCCTGGTTCTTGTGTCTCCATGGAGACAATATGATAAAGAGAAACTAGCTACCGTATGTTGGAGAGTGATTGGCTGAAAGAAAAAAACAGAGAAGAGAAATTGGCTAGGCGATAATGTTCTCTGAAAACATTCAGGAGTTTTCCCAGCTGGAAGAGCTGTAAAGAAAAGACAAAACCAATTAGCATTTAGTAGAAGCACAGGCTGCACCAAATGTCATAGCATTTTTAACTTTTCCTTTAGGACGACTCATGTCTGTGAGTATAGCTGTCAGCTTGTGACTTTTCTCCTATTAGGAGGGTAAAACTTCAAAATTTGAAGATGTACATAGTTTTTGTGTGTTAGAATTATGTTAATAGGTTTATGGGGGGTATTGGGGGTGTTTGATTTTTTTTTTCTTTGAGGGCTTTCAATAAAACAAAAAGTTTTGTAAAATCTGACATGGGCTCAAATGGATATGACAAGAAACAACTGTATAAAAGTTCAACCTGTCAAACAATGTACGCATGTAACACAAAAGCTGGAACTAGACATTTAAAAAAAAGGTGTATATAAAAGGTGGGAATAATAACTTGTTTAATGCAATGATCCTTTCTGTAATGTCTTTAAATGTCAATGGTCTCACAAATAAATAAAAATAAGAAAGAGTAGTGAACTATATTAAAAAATACAGAGTGCAAATAGCTATGTTACAGGAAACACACATAGAAATAACCGAACACGTGCATTTCATAATGAAAGGTTTTCAGGATGGTTATTCAGTGGAATACCTGGGACAAAGGAAAAGAGGAGTACTTATATTAATTGCAAGAGGAGATCCAATAGTGATAGAAGAGGATATAAAAGATAATAATGGCATATTTGTAGTGCTAAGGGGCTACAGGCAAGGAAGGAGAATTACACTACCATGTATTTATATTCCACATAAAACTGCTTTAATGGAGTTTAAGAAAATTCTGAGAGAAATAATCAGTTTTAAGCGAGGAATATTACTTATAGATGGGGACTGGAATGTGATTTGCAACAGTGAAGATGTGTCTGGGGGGCCCAAAAGGGAAAGTATAACAAGGGAGAGTAGATTTTTGAAGCAATTTTGAAAATGTTTGTCATGGAAGATGTGAATTCAGTAATAGGAGTTTGGAATGACTTTATATATTATTCTCCACAATTTAAAAACTGGGCTAGGCTAGACAGAATTTACATTTCACAGGAACATGTGCATTTAATTGAAGGTTTTAATGTGCACCCAATAACTATTTCAGATCATGTGCCAATATTAACTAAAATAAAAACACAGGGTAATGAAATAAAAATGAGACACTGGCACTTCCCCACCTATCTGTTGAAAAGAAAGGAATTTAATTAATAGGTATTAGAGCTTATTCAGGAGGTATTACAGAGGATAGAAATTTCTTCTGAAAATATAGCTAGGGAGAGGGATAAAATTAAGGTAGAGTTTAAAAATAGGGTGGAAATAAAAGAAAGGGAGCGATGGTTATGAAGTAACAAGAATTATTTAGGGGACTGACAAATGTTGACGTATTGCAGAATAGGGGGAAGCTCACAGAGCAAGAAGAGGATCGACTGCGGAATGCTAAACAGAAAATAAGGGATTACTTCAATAATATGCACAAGTTTAGAAAGATTGCTGTTAAGCAACTGTTTTTGATAATAACATTAGAGCACAAAAACATTTAGCACAACGACTCAGGGAACAGGAAGTAGAAAGGGCTGTCTCCAAGCTTAGGCAGCCATGGAAGGCAACAAGAGATCCTGTAGAGATATTAGAAATATTTTGGAAATTCTGTGAAAGTCTGTATAATGCAGGCAAATATGGAAATCAAGAAAAAATACAAATGGAAATGTTTATGGAAGAATTAAATATGGCAAGATTAGAGGTAGATGAGGCTCAATTACTAATGGTTTGGATAGGAGGAGGTGAGATAAAAATTCTGATGTATAACCAATCTACAGGAAAATCCCCATGAATAGAGGGTATTCCTGTGGAGGCTTGGAAGCTAGGAAGGAAAAACTGATAAGGATCTGTAAGGTTTTAACAGTATTTTAAGAGGAGAAGAAGTGCCGACATCCTGGAAGAAAGCAGTGATAGCTGTAATACCTAAAGAGAATAAAGATACATCAGACCCAGCTTCATACAAGCCCATTTCAATACTAAACTATGATTATAAAGTGCTCATGTCTATAATGGCTAAAAAATGACAAACGTAATGCCAAAATGTATTGATATGGATCAATATGGTTTTGTGGAGGGGAGGCAAACATTTGATGACATTAACAGAATACTGATGATCTGGACGGAAGCAGAATGTAAGAAAATACCATTGCTGTTGGTGGGTCTTGATGCAGAGAAAGCATTTGACAGAGTAAGCTGGAACTTTATGAGCAGGGCAATGGAAGCATTTGCATTTCCTGAAAAAAATATAAGGTTGATTAGGGATCAGAGACGAAAATTAAAGTGGGTGCTTTTTTTCTGATAATTTCTGCTTGAGCAGAGGAACCACGCAGGGGTGTTCCCTTTTCTCTTTGTTATTTGCATTATATTTAGAACCACTGGCAAAGAAAATAAGGGACTCAGACATTCAATAATATAATTGGTATGGTAGTCAAGAAAAGGTGGCTCTATTTGCAGATGATATTATGTTATACCTGACAAAACCAGAAAGAGACATTACAGTGTTGTGGAACATTTTGGGACAGTTTCAAATCTTTTTTGGGATAGAAAATGAATGAAGCTAAAACAAAGGTAATAGCGGTAAATTATGTGCCCACACACAAATTGGTTCAACAATATCTGTATTTATGGGGACATGATAAAATAAAGTATTTAGGATTCTTCTTCTTCTTCTTTTGGCTGCTCCTGTTAGGGGTCGCCACAGCAGATCAACTTTTTCCATTTCTTCCTGTCCTCTGCATCTTGCTCTGTCACACCAACCACCTGCATGTCCTCTCTCACCACATCCATAGACCTTATCTTAGTCCTTCCTGTTTTCCTGTTACCTGGCAGCTTCATCCTTAGCATCTTTTTCCCAATATACTCTGCATTCCACCTCAGCACATGTCCAAACCAACATAATCTTGCCTCTCTGGCTTTGTCTCCAAACCTTCCAACCTGGGCTGACCCTCTAATATACTTATTCCTAATCCTGTCCATCCTCGTCACACCCAGTGCAAATCTTAACATCTTCAACTCTGCCACGTCAAGTTCTGACTCCTGCCTTTTTGTCAGTGCCACTGTCTCCAACCCATATGACATAGCTGGTCTCACTAACCTCTTGAAGACTTTCCCTTTCACTCTTACTGGTACCCGTCTGTCACAAATCACTCCTGACACTCTTCTCCACCCACTCCATCCTGCCTGCACTCTCTTCTTCACCTCTCTTCCACACTCACCATTACTCTGAACTGTTTATCCCAAGTACTTAAACTCATCCACCTTCGCCACCTCTACGCCCTGCATCTTCACCATTCCTCTATCCTCCCTTTCATTCACACACATATATTCTGTCTTAGTCCTGCTGACCTTCATTCCTCTTCTCTCTAGAGCATATCTCCACATCTTCAGGGTCTCCTCCACCTGTTCCCTACTCTCACTACAAATCACAATGTCATCTGCAAACATCATAGTCCACGGGGACTTCTGTCTGATCTCGTCTGTCAACCTGTCCATCACCATTGCAAATAAGAAAGGACTCAGAGCTGATCCTTGATGTAATCCCACCTCCATCTTAAATGCATCCGTCACTCCCACCGCAGACCTCACCGCAGTCACACTACATTCGTACATATCCTGTACCACTCTTACCTACTTCTCTGATACTCCCGACTTCCTCATACAATACCACAACTCCTCTCTAGGCACCCTGTCATATGCTTTCTCTAAATCCACAAAGACACAATGCAATTCCTTCTGACCTTCTCTGTACTTCTCCATCAACACTCTCAAAGCAAACATCACATCTGTAGTGCTCTTTCCTGGCATGAAACCATACTGCTGATCATTAATCATCACCTCCCTTCTTAACCTAGCTTCCATGACTCTTTCCCATAAATTCATGCTGTGACTGATCAGTTTAATCCCTCTGTAGTTACTACAGCTCTGCACATCACCCTTATTCTTAAAAATTGGTACCAAAACACTTTTTCTCCATTCCTCAGGCTGCCTCTCACTTTCCAAGATTTCATTAAACAATCTAGTTAAGAACTCCACTGCCATTTCACCTAAACACCTCCATGCTTCCACAGGAATGTAATCTGGACCAACAGCCTTTCCGTTTTTCATCCTCTTCATAGCTATCCTTACTTCCTCCTTGCTAATCCACTGCACTTCATGATTGACTATCCGCACATCATCCAACCTTCTCTCCCTCTCATTCTCTTCATTCATCAACCCCTCAAAGTACTCTTTCCATCTGCTCAACACACTGTCCTAACTTGTGAGTACGTTTCCCTCATTATCTTTTATCACCCTTACCTGCTGCACATCTTTACTAGCTCTGTCCCTCTGTCTAGCCAATCGGTACAGGCCCTTTTCTCCCTCCTTAGTGTCCAACCTTTTATACAACTCTTCATACACATTATCCTTAGCCTTCACCACCTCTCTCTTTGCCATGCACTTTATCTCCTTATACTCTTGTCTACTTTCTTCATCTCTCCGACAATCCCACTTCTTCTTCGCCAACCTCTTTCTCTGTATACTCTCCTGTACTTCTTCATTCCACCACCAGGTCTCCTTGTCCACTTTCCTCTTTCCAGATGTCACACTAAGCACCTTTCTAGCCATCTCTCTTACTAGCTCTGCTGTATTTACCCAGCTATTCAGTAACTCTTCACTACCACCCAGTGCCTGTCTTAACTCTTCCCTGAACATCACCTCACAATTATCCTTTTTCAATTTCCACCATTTGATCATTGGTGCTGCCCTCACACTCATCCTCCTCTTCTTGATCACCAATGTCATCCTACAAACCACCATCCTATGCTGCCTAACTACACTTTCCCCTGCCACCACTTTACAGTCTCCAATCTCCTTCAGACTGGCCCTTCTACATAAGATATAATCCACCTGTGTGCATCTTCCTCCACTCTTGTATGTCACCCTATGCTCCTCCCTCTTGTTAAAAAACGTGTTCATCACAGCCATGTCCATCCTTTTCGCAAAATCCACTACCATCTGACCTTCTGCATTCCTTTGCTTAACACCATACCTACCCATCACTTCATCATCCCCTCTGTTCCCTAGGAGTATAGATTACAAATTATTCTGGTGTGGCAGCTAAGGCTATGTGGGAAGAGACTAAAATAAATATAATACAAAAACTGAGAAAATGGAAGCTTTGTTATGTGGATATGAATAATAAGATACAAACAATCAAAAAATGTTTAGTCCCTTTAGTTTTATACACAGGTCTGACATATTTTTATCAACCAGAGGAAAAGTTGTGGTAGCAATTAATAAAGAGCTGAAGAACTTTATCTGGGAAAGAAAGGTGGCACGAGTCAAGTAGGATAAGTTGATTCTTCCAGTGGAACAGGGCAGATTGGCATTACCCAATTTGAAGGGGTATTTCAGAGCTACACCAGCTAAGGCTCCTATATATAGCACAAGCAGAAAACTATAATTCAAAGTGGAAAGGGATGATGTTGAAACAGGGGGAAGCTCAGGAAGCAAGGAGAGACTGGGATTTTGGATGCAAGTCTTTAAAAGCAATAACAATAGGGGGCATGGCCAAGATGTCCACAGTGTAGCAGCATTTTTTACCAGCTCTGTCTTTCAAATCCATTCTTGACAGGAATTTCAAATCCTATTTATCCTAATGTTAGATTTTTTTATCCTAAACTAATTTTTTTAAACAATATATTAGGATAATTAAAAAAAATTGCTTAAATATTAAATTTTCCTGTCAAAAATCTACTAGAAATCTTTAGCAGCAGAACAACATGAGCTATAACAAATCTTCTCAACAAGAATCATCATTTAAAAAAGAACTTCAGTCATTAATAACTAACTTATAAGAACTCTCTTCAAAATTAGACAAAATTGATATAAAATAGATAATTTTAAGGAGAAGTGTATGCAGCAAATGGATCTTATACATGAAGACCTCACTCAACAGAAAAAAACAGATATCAGGAATAGAAACTGCTCTGAATGACATTGATACCAGAACACAAGAAAGTGAGCTTAACATTGAATTTCTATTAAAACAAAACACTTTTCTTCAATTAAAAGTGGATGATCTTGAAAACAGATCATGAAGAAGTAATATAAGAATATTTGGCTTACCTGAAGGTATAGAAGGAACAGATATGGTGAAATTTCTTTCTTCTTGTTTACCTCAAATTTTGGAACTTCCAGAGGCTCTCTCATGTGGTGTTGAAAGGGCGCATAGATCTTTGTTAACTTCTAAAAATAACAAGTCCAATTTTACTAGAACTGTAATTGTGAAATTTATTTCTTCTCATGATAAAGAACTGGTATTAAAAACAGTTTGGGCAAAATCACCAATCAAAATAAAAGACAAAGTCATTAGATTTGATAATGATTATTCCCCTGCTGTAATCTCTAAAAGAAAATTATTTTTACCTTTACTCAAAGAACTTAAGAAAAATCAAATTAAAGCTAGCCTTTTATTCCCAGCAAAACTAAAAATCTTTTTTCAAGATGGACAAAATACCTTCGAGGATCTGGATACTGCAATTTCATTTATTAAAAACAATAAAATAATAGAAAGAATTGAAGATATGGAGTGGGCTAACACTAGCCTTAAAAGAAATGCTGAAAGCAGCACTTGGAAAACCTTTGATCCTAAAAAGAATCTAAAGAAATGACTTGCTCACTTACTGTCATTTGAACCTTTTTGATTTCAGACTGCTTTACTTTGGATGGAAATCTTTCTGAAATTAAGTTTTCAGCTGTAATAACTCTATAAATCGAGGAAATGAATCTGGATTTACAGGTGAGCTATTTAATTTTGTTTATTGCATTATATGCTATTTTCTTGTTTTACAGTGATATCTTGTTTATAAATAATGGTTGTGGTATTGTGCTGTATTTCATTTTGCTCATGGGTTTTGTACTTCTGTTTATTGTTTACACCTAATGGTTTGTTTATTCTGATAGTTTGGAGATATCATTTTATTTGTTGCTTATAGAAAGGTTGCCTTTGCTAGTATTTTGTTTAGTTGCTGTATTGTTGCTTCATAGATGCTTTATAAAACTGAACAAACACGGTCCGATGCTTGCATTGCATTTAGAACAAGTATAGCAGCATCATAAAGAATGGCTATGTGTGGTCTTTCATACTAAATTAACGTCACTAGTCTGAGATAATTTATAAACTCTTTTTAGATTTTATTGTGACGCTGTATGTCAGGCAGGTGTTAGCTGTTCCTCTGTTTGTTATCCTAGTTATCTGCCCGTTTGCTGTTAATGAAATGGCTGCAGAGTTTGACTGAAGGATTAATGTTAAAGGCTGTGTTTTAGGAATGTGTCCCTGTTGATTTTTTTGTATTTGCGTGTAGTGTAGTCGCTAGTTGAGATGTCTTTATTCTGTCTTATTTGAATTGGTGTTGGGAATGGTTAAGACAGTGACTGATATGGTGGAAGGTTTTGTTGGTGATGGTTGCTTGCTTTGGCTAAGTCCCTGTGACTGGTCTGTTTATGTTGTCAAGCTCTCGTGCAGTATTTGATTAAAAAAAAAAGAGAGAGAGAGAGAGAGAGAAGAATCATATGTAGAACTTTACTGTTGGTTTTCCGCCTCAGCTTACAAAAATCTTCATTTTTGGTTGAGCTTGAGAGGTTCATTCCTGCTGCCAACGACTTTGCTGCATGATAAGAAGCCCGGTCATGTAAATGAACGTCCAGCAATGACATTTGACCTTGGACTTTATTTATTTACGTAGGTGTGGAACTTTGAGATGCTGGCAAGAGGTGGGTGAAATGGTTGATTCCCTAAATGAATGCAGCAATGGGAGACACAACAGTATTATTAATATGACTTTATTTTATACGTAATGCTTAATTTGCTGCTTGGCTTTTGCTCATATATAAATGTATGAAGGATGACCATTAGAATGTGAACTTTCGTTACTTTGCTTTATTTGTTTTCTTTAGATGTTTCAGTTATGTGATCTTGGTTTCTTAGCAGAAGTATTTCTGACTCAATGAACGACTACAAAATATGTGAGCAACAGGGAATTTATAATTTTTCCTAAATCCATGTATAGTTGCTGAAAACCAAGCTCTTTTACCTTTGTTTCTTGTTTTAACTTGTTAGAATACAGTGTGCACAAGAATTAATGTAATAATGTTTAAATGCCACACTCTGAGAATGTAAAGAACATGATGGTCTAACTGAGTTGCTAATGATGAATGGCTCAGGTAAATACACAAATGGTATTTCACACCTGCATCCTGTGACAGCAACACATCAAATGTGCAGTCATGCAAACTGTTCACACATGAGGGTAATGAATAGGAAAAGAGCTGTTAGGGAGTCTGCCAGCTAAACTCAACTGTGCGAATAGCCAAACATCTGTATAAGTACTTACAGCAATTTGTTCATTATGGAAATTGGATATATCTGAAAGCTGCTCATTTCACTTAGAAAGCAAATGGGGATAGTTAGCCTGTTATGTGCATTTTGTTAACCATTGGGTCAGCTAGTCATGATTTCAGGGTAACTGAAACAGTAAGCAGTACTTCACATTGGTCATTGCTCTCAGGGATAAAGAGGAGGAGGAGGGAGGAAAAAAGGAAAAAAGCTGATTTGGTTGAATATGAATTCTTAAAACACCTTCATTATATACCTTGTATTCTGAATATACAGCAAAGCTGTTTTTGAGGAAAAATCACTTAGGATGGTTTGTCCTTTTGAGAATGAAATAGGCGAATCCCTGAGTGGAATTGTTGCAAAATTTATGTGACATGTAAGTAATATATGTATCTCTTTATGTTTTATTTTTCTGTTTAGATACACACACACACACACACACACACACACACACACACACACACACACACACACACACACACACACACACACACTCACACATACGCTTGCAAAGTAAGATTTTAAAAACATAAGCCATCTGGAACATTTGATCTTATAACTTTGTGATACATGCATCATATATTCTATAAAGCCAAATATATAACATATTATTTCATTTAAGAGACAATAGCTTTATTGTATAGAGGATTGAAATTCTTATGTTTCTCATATTAATCAAACACCCTAGGCTGTAGTCCAATTGTACTAATTTTATAATTGTTTATTTAAACTGACCTGTTATTCAGATGGGTAAGCTGGCTATAAGTTGGCATAGGTATTTATTTATTCTTCTAAATAATAGTCCATATGATTTGAATGACAATGTATTTAGTAATAATATAAATTCTGATGCGATACTTTCTTACATATTAATCGTAGTAATTCTACAGTTTGATCTTTTACCTGAAGATAACTTTATTTTTTAGACAGTAGCTTGTTTAATGTTGCTACTAGTTTAAGGGTTAATTTAGGTGATACTATGTCACCTAGAAGTGGGAGTTCTATAGTCCAGAGAGGGATGGATTGTAAGTATTGTTTCACTAACCAGTTATGGTATTAGTTGTTTGAAAGTTTTTTTGATGTTCACCACTAATTTGAATAGTAAGTTCTTTTGAAAAGATCAGAAAATGGTTATGTCTATTCCAACTGGAAAATTTCATACTAAATTACTAGAACTTATTACAATATTAACACCTGATGGTTGGTTTCCTGACTTATTTTGTTTAATTTAAATGTCAGCTATAAAAAGTATTTCTATTAACATTAATAGCTTAAATAATCCAAATAAGAGAGGTAATTTATTTAGATACCTTAAACTTCATAAATCTCAACTAATATTTTTACAAGAGACTCACCCACTGTCGAAGGATTTATCTAAACTAAATAATAAATCTTATTCTGTTTCAGTGAGTTCAGAACATTTTCAAAAGAAGAGAGGAATAGCCATTATGTGGAATAACTCATAACCATTACCCCAAATAATAGATATCTATAAAGACAATAAAGGAATGTTCTGTGCTATAACTTTGGAACTAAATAAAAAGATGTATACATTATTTAATATATATTGGATTCCAGGTATAGGTACTAACACTGTTAAACAATATCTAGACCAAATTGCACATTTTACAAAACGAAAATCAATAATAGCAGGGGACTTTAACTGCATATTATATTATAAAGATTCTTCTGATAAAGGTAAAAGGAAGATCTCATCTTCGGCTGAAAAGTTAAGAGATTTTATTGAAATATTTCTTTTAAAAGACATTAATCATTTTGCTGATCCAAATTCATTATTTTACACATTTTATTCCCATAGACATAACTCACATTCTACAATTTATAGAGTTTTGGTTTCCAATGACCTATTAGACTTTCTAAGTAATACAAAAGTAATAAGGTGCCCTATTTCTGACCATAATGCTATTATCTTTAATCTTTACATTAACAATATCTCTACCATTCAAATCAAAAGAATACCTGCTTATATTACAAAGTTAAAAGAATTTAAAAAATTCATTACAATTGAAATCCAAAATTTTATCTAATTGAATAGCTCAAATGACATATCAGAAGTATATATTTGGGATGCTCTAAAAGCATATTTATATGGAAAAAATATGCGCTGGTATAATAAAAATAAATTATGGGATAAAGAACTTTGTGATATACAGCATAAAATAGATAGTCTAAAGCTTAATCAAAAAGTTGATATGGATACAAATGATAAACAAAAAGAAATAAATTCTCTAAACAACAAATATATTGAAATATTAAACCATAAAACAAAATTACTTGTAGAAAAATATAAATTAGTTAATTATTCAAATAATCCAAAATCCTTAAAGTTATTGGCTAATAAAACTAAAAGATTAAATAAAATTAATCATATCAATGAAATATATTCTCCTCAAAAAAAAAGATGGTAACAAACCTACATAACATTCTATCTGAGTTTAGAAATTTTTTTAACAATATCAACCAAAATTCTACTACAATGGATCCTAAAGAAGATATAAAAACTTTTGTTAACAAATATACTAATAAAAGACTATCTACAGAACAAAAAGATATTATAGACAAATCTATATCCTTTAAAGATATTCAAACACAAATTAACAAATTAAAACAAAATAAAGCCCCATGAAATGATCGAATCATTCCAGAAATTTATAAAATATTACCCAATTCGGCACTAAAATTACTTCATGAAGTCTTTAACATTGCCCAAAACATTATCAAAACCCCTCCTTCATGGAAATACACTTTTATTTCACCCATATTAAAACCTAACAAAGATCCAACCAAATGTTCCTCATATAGACCCATTTCTTTACTTAATATAGATTACAAAATGTTCATGTCCATTTATGCTTACAGATTAAAACAATTCTTACCTAATCTGATCGACAATGATCAAACAGGATTCATAGTAAATAAGAATTCATATGATAACATAAAAAGAAGTTTAATTTTGATTGAATCAGTTAAACAATTAAATAAAAATTTGATGTTAATTAGTTTAGATATTAACAATGCATTTGAGTCTATTAACTGGAATTATTTATTCATCCTATTAGAGGAACTGAATTTCTCCTATAAATTTATAAATCTCATTACCCAGTTATATATAGGTAGTCAAGCATACATTAAAATTGGCACAAGTATCTCTCAAAATTTACCATTAGTTAAAGGCACTAAACAAGGTTGCTCGTTATCCCCTTTACTATTTACACTAATTATGGAACCATGGGCGAACTTAATAAGATGGGATAACAATATAATAGGTTATAATATAAATTCCAATTTACTATATAAAATACAATTGCTTGCTGATGACATTCTTCTCACCCTGGCTGATGAAAACACATGTATTCAAGCCCTCTTTAATAACATAAATCTCTTTCAAAGGAAATCTGGTCTAACTTTTAATAATAATAAAACACAAATTCTCTTAATTGACCCAAAACAATTTAATTTACAAGATGATTATAAAAAATATCTAACTCAATTTGATCAAATTCTTTATTTAGGTATTTCAATTGCTAAAAATATTAAAGATATCATACAAATTAACCATAACAATTGCCTTACAATAATAGACAACTTAACAAAGAAATGGAATAAAATACATTTCTCTATGGATGAAAGACTCACTATTATTAAAATGATCTTACCCCCTAAAATTATTTACATTATTCAGTCCATCTCTGTACCTCCATCATACTGGATAATTAAAAAAAAAATCAATTTTTCAAACATTTTTATGGTTTCCAAATAAATTTAGAATTGCTTTATCTCACCATATGAAAAGCTGGGATAATGGAGGCATAGCATTGCCTAATTTAAAATTTTATTCAATTTCATCTATAGTAAAAGTGATTTCTCTCTTAATTAATACTGAATATCAAGCTAAATGGAAAAAAATTGTTTGAAATATTAATGTCGGCTACTATAAAAAATACCTCTCAAAAATTGTTGTTTATAAACAACCCTTCAATTTGGGTCCTAAAAGACCAGCTTTTCACCTCCTGTTCCCTAAAATTTAAAAGTAATTATTTAACACTTCTGTTAAAATCTTTTAGAAATGTCATATTTAAATATAATTTATATAAAGACTGGTTATTCCTTCTTTTTCCCATAGCCTACACATCAGGTATTCTTTTTACCTCTGATTCTAATAAAATGTGTACATTTAAACAGAAAAACTTATTATTTTGGTATCAAATGATGTCAAATAATGATTTGAAATCAGTAAATTTACTGGATGCTGAATTCAGATTTGGTTCCCTTCTTTGGTTGGAGCTACACGAAGGAAGGAATTTTATACAAAATAATATTGATTTAATGTCCCCTTCTGTTAAGAAAGTTATACCAAACTTAATACATTACTTGATTTTATCTCTTCAGAATAATTCTCCTTCCACCAATAAACTTTCGCATATATATAAAGCTATAAAATCGGACTTAGATGTTTACCCTGACAGTTACTGGAACTTTTTCTTTTCCATTAATAATCATTCTCCCACAGACAAAGACAAAATCAATATTTTGAAATCATCCAGTATGACTACTTCCTCATTAAAATGGAAAATATTTTCCTGGAAATATCTAAATTGATCCTTTATTACTCCTCTTATAATGAGTAAAATTGAAAAAAAAGATATAAATTGTTGGAGATGTAATAATAATGTAAATGCTGATTGGTCCCACATGTTTTTTGATTGTGATGAATTAAAAAAAATGGGAAGATATAAATGCTTTTAGGCAAGCTATTTTTACAGATAACTTCACTTTAACTAAATCTTTAATATTATTTAATACTCCAGTTCCAACACGTATTAAGGTACCTAATTACCCTTTGATTTGGTCTGTGCTAGCCATAGCAAGAAAAATAATTACTAGAAATTGGAAATCTAATTCCTCTCCATCAATACAAGAATTTAAAAATCTTCTTAATGAAGTTCGTTGTTTGGAAAAACAGACCATCGGGAATAGAATTTCTAAAAATACTTCTACTATTCACAGTTGGAATAAAATATATGATTTGTTACAAAAGTAGTTCAATATTACAGTATATATCATTTACATATTTATAAAATATTTTAAATGCATTAGATCTATGGTGAACATATTGTATATAGTTATAAATTGTTTATTGTTATGTTTTTATTTCATGTAAAATTCATTTTATTTGTGTTTTTTTTTTTTAAAGAGATCATTTCATTTAATTTTATCGTATATTAAATTTCTCAAATAAAAACACCTTAAAAAAAATAACAATAATCATACGGAATATTATATCCATAAAGTAGCAGAAAGTATTCTAAGAACTAAGCCAACACGGGAGTGGAGAAAGGAGATTCTGCTGATAAGGATGACTGCAATTAGGGATACAGACAATAGGCAGGAGGGGCCTGGAATTTATTGTAGAAAACTGGCAAAGGAACAAAGGTATTGGGAGCAAGTAACTAGAGAGGGAAATGTAACAGAATTGGAAGAGGCCAATAATTTATTAGGACTGCAGGTTAGAGATTGCCTTCCCTATTAAGGATTGATATCAGAGTATAGGCAAAGAGAAAGAAATGGGGGGGTCCTAAATAAAAGACCAATACTGACAGAGTTTTTAGTAGAATCTAGAACAAAAGCAGCCATTAGAAAGGAACAATCAGTAGAGCATATAAAATATTGCATAACTATAAGAACCAATCAGATGAGGTTAGAAAGGATTGGGAAGAGAGATTGGATAAGCAATTCATAAAGAGACAATGGGAGGATATATGTAAGTCTCCCAAATATGCAACAAAATCTAGAAGATTTCAGATTTTTGGTTAGAAATGTTCACATAGATATTTTTATACCCCAAGTAGACGCCAGAGAAATTTTCCTCAGGTAGACAGCAAATGTTGGAGGTGTGATGGGGAAGAAAGAGATACTTTGGAACATATTTTCTGGGAGTGTGGTGGGTTGGCAGACTTTAAGGATTCTCTGTGGGATTCACTGTTGGAGATGCTGGCTGGGCGGATTGGTATGACAAGGGAGATGATTTTTCTAACCTATGATACAGAATTGGAATTGTCTAGACATGTTAAGGCCTTGCTGTATTTAATTATGGTGGCTGATAAAAAGCAATTACTAGAAAATAGAAATCAAAATCTAAATCAACTATATTATAAGGAGTGAATATAGTAACAGAGATAAAACAACTGGAATTGAGATCTTTAGAAAAGGGTAGGAGCAAACTACATAGGAAAAATTGGAATTGTGGGAACAACACATACAGGAGAGGAACGAGGTTTAAAAGAATGCAGGACTTAAATGAGGTATGTAATGTCTGAATAAAAATGATCAGGTAGATTGGAAGTGATGTATAATGCTTGGATCTAGGAGTGTGTCAGTATAATTTGTGATGTAAAATGCTTGCAACTAGGATTGTGTCAGTGTGGTCTGTTTTTATTTATTTTATTTATTTATTTATTTTATTTTACATTTGTTGACCGGGAGAGTCCAACTGGATTACAAGTCCATTTTCAATGGAGGCCCGGAGAGAAAAGCTCCAAGAGAACAATTTTTTTACAAAACATAGTTTTAAGGACAGACGTCTGACATACAATTTCCATAGAAGAGACTTTGACATACATATTAACTAACAGATAGGATACATTCATTCTCTACAATATAACATTAAATTTTAGAAGATATTCCTAAGTTTAGGATTCCTGTGATAGATTTACTATCAGAATAAAAGCAGAGAGATGTAGAATAAGGCTCCGAGAGAGCAGATGATGCTTGCTATAGTTGAGAAGGATAACAAATTGATTTACAATATGTCTTCTCCTGGTTTTAGTTTGCTTGTGGAAAGCATAACATTGTTGGGGTAGTTTTCCCTAACTCCTGCAGAGATGGGATGAGCAGTAGATTAACAGTCCTAAGTGGGTACAGTACTATGATTGGTTGGCTTAGCAGAGTTACTTAAGTTAGGTGAAGTGTTCCAATGAGACATTAGCCAGAGGGGATACAGGAGCACAGTCGATTATTCAAAAAGTGAGTTTTAACACGTTTCTTGAACTGTGATGGGGATTTGCTGTCAGTTATGTGGGCAGGAAGGGAGTTCCAGGTTTTTGCTATACAGTGGCTGTAGACAGACTTACTGGCTTCTTTGTTATATTTGGTTACTTTGAGGAGGTTTTGTGTGCTAGACCTCAAGGGCCTGGTGGTTGCATAGGGTTGCAAATGATTTTGTAGGGCTGGGGTGTTATCAGAGTTATGTATTATTTTGTGGGCTAGTGATAGTTGATTGAGTTGAAGTAGTAGTGGTAGTTCTAGCCAATTGAGTTTTTTTAGGCATTCACA
The DNA here is from genome assembly GCF_019279795.1 of Protopterus annectens. NCBI lineage: Eukaryota > Metazoa > Chordata > Ceratodontiformes > Protopteridae > Protopterus > Protopterus annectens. Next base: position 1,831,236,000 of record NC_056731.1, read on the forward strand.
GTGATGTATTCTGATGGGAGAGGTTGCAGTGAATTTGGCTATCTTATTATAACAACTATCAAGTTTGTTTAGGTCGGATTTGCGGAAATTTGTAAGCATAGGGGAGGCATAAAGTCGGGTGGATAGTAGGTTAGTCCTCCCTATTGTAGTTTTGGAGTGGTCAGTGAGGAATGTATTATTGCAATACAGTAGGCTAAGCTTTTTATGTACTTTTTTATGGTTATAGAAATATGTAAGTCAAATCTAAGGTGATTATCTATTTCATCCCCTAAGAGTTTGGTATGATTTGTGGGGGTGATCGTGGTCTTGTTAAAAGAGGAGATGAAGAAAGAATCAGTGGGAGGTGTGGCTCTGTGTGAGCAAAAGAGTACTACCTTTGTTTTACTTGGGTTCAGAATGAGACTTTGGTTTGTAATCCAAGTTTCTGCTAGGGAAAAGCATTCTTGTGTTAGGGAGTGAAGGATGTCAATTGATTTGGCTGCACATATTATAGCGGTATCACCTGCATGTTGCACTATTGAGGCTTTAGGAATACTGTCTGGGAGCTGATTGATGAAGAGGGTAAAACGAAGTGGCCCCAGTATGGAGCCTTGGGTTCTCCTAGGGAGACTGGTAGGGAGGGTGAGAGTTGGTTTTGTCGCATGATATATATACAACAAATATAAATGTATGATTGCTTATGTTATAAGTGATGGTTTAATACAGATGTTTCTTGTTTAAAGAAAGGGGGCAGGAACTGAATACTTTATGCAATGTTGCTTAGGTTATATGATATATAGTAATATATGTGAGGTATAATTTTTTTTGAGTTTATTTTGTAATACCGTTTGATTACTTTTGTATAAATGTAAATCTGACTATGTCACAAGTGATAATTCATTAAAGGTGTTTAAAAAGAATAAGCTAATCTCAGGTGGAAAAAAAAAGAGAAGGAAAGAAAATTAGATAAACCATAAACAGTGGCAAGTACAGAGATCTCTGGAAAAAAATGTATTTTGGCCAAGAATTTATGTAGGAATGGTTAAGAAGAGGTGAAGTGAAACCAAAAGATGAAAGACTAATAATAACAACCCAGGATAGTGAACTACATACACATTGGTTTATAAAGTCCATTGAAAAGGTGAGAGAAACAGACAAGTGCAGAGTCAGTGAAAAATAACCGGAAACAGTCACACATCTTGCAGCTTGGTGTGATACACTCATGGCAGAGGCCCTGTATACTGAAAGGTGCAATAATGTAGCAATACTGTTTCAATGGGGATTATGTAAACACTACATAAATGGAAACATGAACCACAAGGCATTATGAATAATAATGACAGATTTATCACATGGGATCACCTGTTGTGGAATAGGCTAATCACCATTTGGGCCTTTCTAAGCCTAGGCGTGCATCCCAAATCTCTGATAAGTTTTGGTAACCTTGGTATTGTAAGCAGGGGCTTGGGAGATGAAACATTTATAAGCAGGGGCTTGAGAGATGAACCATTTACAGGTTGCCTGTGTCCATTAGACATAAAGTTTCTACACCAGGGATGAACTTCTGGTTCTCCATCCAGTAGTCCAAATTACTTTTGAATTGGGTTAAAGAGGAACTCTGCTTCACTTGAATGGGGAGCCTGTTCCAGAGAAGTGGTGGTCTGCAGGATTTATATCACAGGCAATGTTTAAATCTTTACAATGCATAATTTTGCTGTTGTTTGTTTTGCAGATCTGCAGGAGATTCATCAGACTAGGATCCAAAGATGCCACAAATGACAAACTAGATTTTCCCTCAACAGCCTGTAGGACACAGAATGCAGGGATAGGTCTTTGAGGTGGTCTGCAAAGAGCATGTTATTTATGCTCTGTATTCTTTTAGTAAGGAACCTCTGTAGATATCCCAATTGTTGGATGTGCCTGGTTAGGTACATACCAAAGGAGTCATCATATTCAAGATAGGTCTGATGAGTGCTGCATGCAGTGTAACAATGACCTCCTAGGACCTAGATGCCATACCTTTGTTTATAAGTTGTGTAACATAATTATTTCTTCACTACTGTAGACCCATGATAGTCAAAAGCTAGATTAATGTCTATGTGTGTGCTCACGTCTCTGACTACTGGGTTGAGTATTGATGGTGTGTTGTCAGTATGGTAGTTACTAGGGGTGACCAACTTCCCAAATGACACAATTAAGCATTTTTTATCATTTAGTTTTAGTCCGCAACTTTAACACCAGTTATTTTCTATGTTCAGCCTCTCTTGGAGAACATTAGTGTCAGTGGGGGAGTCTATGAATGCTCCAAATTTCCAGTCGTCTGCGGATTTGCAGAGCCAGAGGCCCTTGATACTGGCCTTGACTTCAGAGTAGTAGATGCCAAAAGTGAGTGATTCCAGGACCAATCCATGAGGGACTCTCTTGGTGAACAGCCTCTTTATAGAGGTGGACCCCCAGTTCTGACTTCCAGGGTCCTGTCTGTGGGCTATCTGGCTTTCCACTGGATTACATAAGGGTTTATTCCTAACCTCTTGAGTTTGTCAACAATGCCAAGTATTGTGTCAGATGACATAACTGGGTCAAGGTAGGCAGTGTCAACCATTTTAGCATTTTCCATTGCTTTGGTGATCTTCTCAAAGAAGTCCACCAGGTTGAGAAAGCATGATCTGACCTTGATGAAATCAAGCTGGGTTGGGTTTAGTGTTTGGATGTTTCCTATGTCATTATTGATCATTGTCATTATAATTCTTCCTATGGATTTCATATGAGACTAATGACATTATGGGTCTTTAGTTTCTAGGGTCTGTAGATGGTTCTACTTAGAAGGATGGCAGTTGCCATTCTCCATTCGTGAGGCATGAAACCTGTTTGAAGGCTATGGTAAAATAGTGATTCCAGATGGCCTGATAGGTGGTGTTTTGAGCTACGTATAAGGCAGCCGGGGATATTATCAGGGCCCATTGATACAGTGTTCTTGGCCTGAGAGAGAGAGCATTGAGGACCTGTTCCCTAGTGACAGATGCAGGAAAACCAGATATAGAAGTCCATGGAAAAATACTAAAGTAGCATTAACCATTCAGATTGCTACACCCAGTGATTATAGTGTCTTACATACTGAGAGACACAAAGTCAATTTGTAGGCAGAAATAAGAGCAATGTGTTAAACATTGAGGGAGTTTCTTCCAGCATTCTGGATAATGGTCCTGTAGCTCAAGATATGCTAATTTCAGGAGTTTATCTAGATTTTTCATGTGGCCTGTATACGTCCATATGGAATATGTTATCTCTTTTGCAGTGTTCCTGATACAGGCATTTAGTATGGTCTCAGTTGTTGTAATGGTGAACTCCATCTTCTGCCTGGAAGCTGTTGTAATGCTGGTGTACATTTTCTTTCTGGAACTGTGGCTATCTGCCATGACTGGTAGACAGCTGCAGTCATTATTCCTTCTCGGGGTACAATTCAAGATATTTTCCCTCTATTATTATAATGTTGATTATTCATTCATCTGTAAGCAGTAATCTAGTCATGTATACATCTATGGGAACTGGGCTAGTCACATGTCTTCAAGCACTAGTCTGGTCATATGGTCTCTGCAGTTCTCCGGTCTGGTCATATGGCCTTTATAGGTCTCACTTAGCTATCATACTTCAAAATATATTGGTATTAAAATGTAGCAGTGCTAAGTCATGGCCAGTTTTTATTAATGTTTCATAAACTTATGTTTAATTCTTAACTGAAACAACTTCAGAGCAAGTATGGCAGGTCTGTTCAGGTTTAGCATCTCATAAAACTGAATAATGCCACTCTGGTAATGGATGGCATATGATGTTCATCAAAAAATCATTCACAGCTTTCAGTCCATCTAGTACTTTCGATCCTTGTTTTGCAAACTTTCAAAACATTATTGAGGACTTATTGTTGTGTTCCAGCAGTCCCAAATATGACCTAATTTGTGCTACTTCCTGTTGTTTGAATGTCACCATTTTGTTTAGTAGCCCATTACTGTTTTATGATATTATGTATAAAATGTTACTGAAAAAATATTCATGCCAGTTTTTGTATCACTCTTTACTAAACAAAGTGTCTCTACTTAACTGTATACATACTATGCTAATATTTATGCTTTATCATTATGCATTTGTAGCACTGTGGGGATAGCTTCTTCCCACTGTGTATTGCTTTATATATTCATAGGTGTGTACTAGGCTAATGGCCCTGGAGCCTTTACAAGCCTAACCTATAGAAGTGCCCTATCATTGTGCCACCTGATGTTAGTTTCCAGAGCTTCTATCAAGTAGAGCCACTGGAGTGATCCGCAGGGTGAACTTTCTATTTCCCATTCACTCACCAAGATTTCTCTTGAAGATGGCCAGTGAGATGCTCTGCTTGACATGTATGGGAAGTCTATTCCAGAGCATGGGCAGTCTCTGGGTTATGAACCTGTCCCTCCAGCATGTTCTGTTGATTGTGGTAATGAGGTTGAGGTCTCTGGAGTGTGTGGTGCGGAGGGATTGGGATTTCTTTAGATGTAGCATTTCTAACAGAGCTGGCAAAGATCAGGCTTTGGAAGTCAAGCAGAGATTGCCTCTTAGTAGCTGGAGTTATTTTGAGTCTCTCCATGTAGGACATGTGTTTAAGGCCTAGGATCCTCTTTGTGAGGTACTTTTGTGGCCTCTCTAGCTGTTGCAGGTGTCTAGTGAGGTACATGCCAAATGGGGGCTTATACTCTATGACTGGTCTAATGAGGGAAGAGTAGAGAGAAATGATGACCTCTTTCTTCCTAGATGCAAAACCTTTGGTAATGAGATGTGCCACATAGAAGGACATTCTGACCACAGTGGCAATGTGGTGATCAAAGGAGTGGTTGCTGCCAACCTGCATCCCCAAATCTCTTCTGTAGGATGTTTGCATCACTTGGGGAGTTAATAATGGCTCCCAGCTTGCAATTGTCTGTGAACTTGGTCAGCCAGAATCCTCCGTGTTTGCCTGGACTTCTGAGAAGTAGATGCCAATCAGGAGAGGATGCAGGACTGATCCCTTTGGGACTCCACTTGTGACTGGTCAGCAGTGTGACTTGGAATCCACTACTTTCACGCTGTGGGTTCTATCTGTGAGCCATTTTGCAACCCACCTATCGATATAGGGGTTGTTGCCTAGTTTGGTGAGTTTATCAATAATTCCTGAGTGAGGAATGGTATCAAAGCCCTTGGCCAGACTGAGGTAGGCTGTATGAACTCCCTTACCCTCATCTACAGCTCTGGTGACTGACTCAAAGAAGTCAACCAGGTTGAGCAGGCATGATCTACCTTTCACAAAACCAAATTGCATGGGATCTGTAGTTTGGAAATTCCCTATATCCTTGTTAATTAGGTCCATGATGATGCGCTCCATAGCCTTACATATCAGACTTGTCAGGCTAATGGGGCGATAATTTCCAGGCTCTGTAGTCGTTCCTCCTTTATGGAAGGGGATGACTGTAGCAGTGCGCCATTTGGTAGGGACAAAGCCTGAGGTGAGGCTGTGAGTGAACAAGACACACAGATGTGGTTCCAGTTCACTCTGTAATTCATGTAGAACACAGACAGGGATATTGTCTGGTCCCATGGAAGCTGTATTCCTGGCCTCGGACAATGCAGCTTTAACCTGTGGTGCAGTAATGCTGGGTGCCTGGCATTCTTCTGGTATGGAAATTGATCCTTTGGGGGGGAGACAGGGGAAGCCCAACTGGATTAAGGCTCATTTTCTTTGGAGAACCATGGAGAAAAGTTATATGTATAAATATAATCAAAACAAAGATATTGCTATGCAGCATCAACAAACAAGAAAACTGAGAAGTCTTGTGACAGAAATCCACGATTTAGGTAGTGAGGAGATAGTTAACACAGGGTAATGCTAACATGAAACAGGAAAAACTAGAATTATTTAACTGATATATTCATAAGATCTAAACTTGTTTTTAGTAGTAATAAAAGGAAAGATATTAAAAGTTTATAAGAGTCATTCAGTAATACAAAACCTCAATGTCACAAGGAGCCCTATCTAAAGTTTCAGATAAGTCATACAAAAATATGAATATTTCTAGTAAATAATAGACATGACTCAGGCATGTTCTAGGAAAAAATGTTGATATTTATAATTGGAAGTGAAACTGTAACCCAAAATGTTAGCAATCCATTATTTGTGTTAAATTTTCTTGTTGAACTGGTGGGTGAGTAAATGCAAATATGTTTATTTCACCTTGTAATAAAAAAACAAAAACAATTACAACCTACTTGAGTCAAAGAGAAAACCTGTACAAAAACAGAATAGAAAGCAAAATGTTGTACATTCTCCAACACTAGCATAAAGAAAGACATACCCCCGGATTTACTATTCTTCCATGCAGGACTAGCTAAGTCCTGCATGGAAGCGGCCATTTAGGAGCAGGACGGCAGAGAGCCATGCATATTAATAAAGGTGCACTGCCTGAGCTCCTACTCTTACACGGAGCATGTAAGAGTGCAGGGGGCATGTCTGAGAGCAGAGCTCTCAGAATATACATGCCCCTGCAATGAAGAACAGCTAAAAGCCCTAAAAGATTGAGCGAGACTACTCATAGGTGTATGCATACCCCCAGCAACATCCCCCCATGTGTACAAGAGCAATATAATTAACACAAAAAACATAAAGATACTTTTTTTTATGAAACAGATTAAATTTAACCTTAGGAGCACGGATTTCGCCATCGCTTAGCTATGATTAATACAGCTTAAACGGCAGAAGTGGATAAAAAGCAAGGTATATTCTAAGGAAGCAGTATAGCAATAGTGTAGTGGGCAGAGCATTCGCCTTATAAACAGCCATTCCTGGTTCGAGTCCCACTGCAGCACATTCCATTTTCCATGTCAAATCACATTATGACCAATATTTTTAGTTGCATAACCTACTAAATAACATATATTTGTGAACTGGAGTACTGCATTACATGCAGATGTGAGGTGTCAGTGTCCTAATGTTGCAAAGTCCACAGATAATCACATATGCCCCATACAGTATATGTACACAGGAATCAGGGATACAAATGGAAGGTAAAATGTGTAATGAATAACTCCATACAGCTTCCAAATCCCCCACCTTCCCAAGAACTATTAGACATTACTGTCTGAATTAGTGCAGTGGTAAGTGGAAGTAAGCACTAGTAAGCAAGTGTAAGCACTATTAAGTAGTAGTAAGTGGGAGTAAACATATGTAAGCACTAGTAAGTGGGTTTAAACCTGTTTGCATGGGGGTAAGCAATGAGCACACAGGTTAAGCAATTTTGAAGCTAACTCTCTGTAAGCATATTTAACCGGAGGTTAGAATTGCTTACCCTCGAACAAACCCATGCAAACCTGTTTACAAGTGCTTAAAAGTGCCTTAATCACTCTGTATCCAATAGCCGCTATTCTGCCCAGCAACAAAATAAACAACCTTGCAGGTCCTGAACCCAGGACCCTATACACTATAGTCACAGAAGTTAGCCACCAAGCCATCACAGCAGTACATAAGGTTGAGGTATCACCAAATGCTCACTATAGTAAAATCAAACTGAACATGTGAAAGGAAACAGTATCCAGTCATATATTCTATAACCTACTACATAACATAAATATGTGAACTGGAGTACTGAAGTAAGCCCAGATGTGAGGTGTAATTGTAACAGAGTGTTGAAGTCCCCTATTAAACACAAGGTACCCATACAGTGTACGTACACATGAATCATGGATACAAGACATATATATATAACATGTAATGAATAATAAATCAATGCCAAAAAGCAAATATAATGCAAAGTAAATATTAAACAACGCTAAGCATTGCACAGGCCAGCTTAGTAGGTGTAAGCAATGTGTAGGCCAGCTAACTCAATTTTCCCAGTGGTATACCCCCTTTAAACAATGCCAACCTTAGGTAAGCAGGTTTGCCCATATCTTAGCCTTTTCAAAACTGTCCATTCACAGCAAAGTGCAGGAAAGCAGCCCTACTTAGACCCAACAGGCAGAAATACATCTCATAACTGGTTGTAGCTTCCCCTTGCAGGCACCATGTCAGGAATGGGAGAGGGAATGTGCTTTCGGGACAGTGCTGGGGCATCCAGGAGTCCAGAGTCATGGCAGGACTCCTTGTCAAAGCCCATAAGCAGAGACTGCTGCAGGGCCAGTACCAGGGTTCCCAATATAAAGCGGAAGCCTGGGATTGTCTTGCCCGTGACCTCACCAGTGCCACTGGCATACCTCGCACTGGTGAGCAGGTCAGGCATCACTACGCCGACCTGAAGCGGCGAAAGGGGGATCTCTTGGATCAGTGGATCCAAGAGGCTAGGACAACAGGGGAGGTCCCAGTAGTGTGTAAGTGTCACTCCACTACCTGCTTAATAATTGCCAGGTCATGTATATTATGGATAGGTATGGCTAAATATTCCTCTTATGTCCTTCACAGCAGCAAGTGAGCAGGCTGTGAACCAGGAGGCCCATGGCTGTCGCTTGGAGAGCTTGCGATGCAAGGCAGGTTAGTAATATTCTTGCATGTACTGTCATAGGAAATAAATCTAACTGTATTAGTAAGTCAATTGCCTGTATAAAGCCTGCATTGTATAAAGCAAGTACTGCATACACCAGAGAATGTGGCTGAAGAGTCTCATATAGGTTGTATGTGAATGAAAACATAATAGCCTGACAATGAAGGTCTAACTGCTGGACTGCATGTGTTTACTCTGCTATCATATGGTAATGTAGATTTGCAATTACTTAATAGTACTGTTGTATTAAGCACTGTTACCCACACTGTGCAACATAAATTAAAAAATGTGTAGGAATGTCTGCATATGACTGGTGTAATCCCCAGAGGTCAGCTAGTACAAATGGGAGAGACATAGACAGAAAACAGTAAAAAGACAGACAACAAAATCCAAATAGCATACACAACTGAGACGTGAATTGTTGGATTTTTAGCACACACACACACCCATGGTTCAAATCCTGGGAGTGGTAGGAGTTTGCATACAGAATCATACCCCACAACTGTACAGATATGTCGAGAATGTCCAGTATATTGGCCCATATCTGCTGCCTGTCACTTTGTCCCCCTGGAAAATCAGTGGTATGATCCCAGATGTATAGGCTGCAAACAAGAAATACAACTGATTGTCACACATCTATATGAACAAACCAGTCACTCTAGCAACTCCCCAAACTATTATGAGAGTAATAAGCCAAGTAATATTATTCTAGCATGTCCAAAGGTCAGTTGTCAATCTTCTCTCCGGTCCAGCTGGTGAATCTGGGAATCTTGAGGCAATGTTATAACTGCCTCATGTACACAGACAACCCTCTCCTCCTCCCACATAACACAAATACTTGCGAGAGATGCAGCTATTTAGCCAAACTGGAGGCTGAGCTCTCTCAACTCAGGACTGGCAAGACCAGACAGGAGGAGAAGGCAACTACACACACCACAAAACCAGCCTCACATAATGCTACCACTCCACTGAATCAAACACATAAACACACAAAGACATACTCGGAGGCTCTGAGTAAAATTTACCTAAACAGCAGAGGCCTCCAAAGCAGACACCCAAACAACTGCTACCTCAAGACACCCCACAAGCAACACATAAACCACAAAAGCAGTGTGCAAAGCAGTCACAGCCCTTAAGGCCAAATACAACACCAAACATACTTGTCATAGGTGACTCCATAGTCAGACACACTGGCGTCCCACTCACCAGGCTGAACAAGGAGAGGGTCACAGTAAGCTGCCTATCGGGCTAGAATCCGCCACATAACACAAGCACTGGGTCACTCCACGGCAAGTACAAATATGACACAGTCATTGTCCATGCTGGTGTGAACGACCTGAGACGTACCTCCTGGACTACATAAAAAGAGACATAGAGGAGCTCTCTGATTATGTAGCCCAGGCAGGTATGACCCTAACCCTGAGCAGTATCCTTCCTTCACCAAGAATGATGCCACAATATAGAGACAAGATGATCAGCTTTAACAATTGGCTTAATGTCTGGTGTCATTCAAAGGGGATCCAGTGTCTGTCTGCCTGGGATGACATGCTTGACAAGCCACGCTGCTTGCAAGGGACGGCTTGCACCTGTCACCCTGGGATTCGGATATTGGCTAAGGCTCTTGCCACCCCATAGTGCCTTTTTTAGGCAAGGCTCAAATTCTAAACCTACCACCCTAGAAAACAAAAATGGGAAGAAACTGAGGGTAATGCTGCTCAATGCCAGAAGTCTAAATCTCAAAATGCACGCACTCGAGGCCCTTCTCAGTATGGAGAACATCGATGTCTGTGCTGTAACTGAAACCTGGTTCAAGGCTCCTGAGAGCACCCCGGCACTATTAGGTTTTACCTCATATCATGCATTCTGGCCCCAAAACCCAGACCACACCACAAAGGAGGGTGTATCCATATTCATAAAGGATACCCACACCTCCAGGTTGGTGGCAATGCACTAAGCTTGAAACCATCCAGGTGCAACTAACCATAGGCAAAACTGCTCTACAAATTGTAGCATGCTACAGGCCACCCTCTCAAACTCAGGAACCCCACACAGCCTTCCTGAAGACACTGGAGGGTATAAATGTATCTCCAAACACCATCATATTGGGTGACTTCAACTACCCGAATATAGACTGGGAACATTACTCAAGCCCTAACTTTCTAGCCCAACGGTTCCTGGAGTTCATAAATTCAAATGCCATGGAACAGCTAGTCACTGTTCCCACGAGAGGAGAAAATATACTAGATCTCATTGTCACAAACATGGGGACAAAATGCTCCACATGCTCCACACCAGAAGTATATCCCTCATTGGTGAGATCTGATCATAAACTAATCTCACTGGAAATCCACAACTCCCCCCCACCCCCAACAAAAGAGCATAGTGAAGAACTTCTCTAAAGCAAACTTCACACTACTCAAGACTGGTGTGGTATCCTTCAAGGCCCCTGAGCCAGAGGAAACCACAACCCAAGCTGCGGAAGCCCTTACAAATGCCTTCTATGAACACCTCCAGGACTGCATGGATCAGGCAATCCCAAATAAAACCAAGACTCTTTCCACAAAGGGCAAACGTCCAGTCTGGTGGACCCCAGCCATTAACAAACTTTACAATAAGAGGAGAAAGCTATTACATGATAGAACAAAATCCATAAAAGGGTAGTCACCCTGATCATTATTAGTAAAAAAATACGAGCACTCATAAAATCAACTAAGGCCAATTTTGAGAGAAAAATTGCCATGGATTCAAAGGACAATCATAAGGCCTTTTTCAGCTATGTTAGGAACCTGGGTGGAAACTCCCAGATATGCTCAGAATTAGTTCAAAATGATACAAAAATCACTGAACCCACAGACATTGCCAACATACTGGCAGACAGGTTCAGTGCAAACTTCACCCTCCTCACCCCCCCTAAAGGAGAGATAACTATCCCAGCCGAGTGTAGCCTCCCGGACATCTCAAATGCGCAGGTGAAAGCTGCTCTCTCTAAAGCTAAAAACACAGCATCAATGGGACCGGATGGTGTCCCCGGCTGTGTGCTACACGAGCTAAATGAGGAATTAAACCTGCACATAAGGCAACTGTTTAATCTCAACCTTACCACAGGATACGTGCCCAAGGAGTGGCGTACAGCAACTGGTGTCCCACTCCACAAAGCGCCTCACGGACCCTGGTAATTACCGCCCCATAAGCTTAACAAGTCTAGTCTGCAAAGCTATGGAGAGGATCATAATGGAGCTCATAAACAAAGATATAGGGGACTTGCAGACATTGGACCCGACCCAGTTTGGCTTTGTCAAAGGAAGATCATGCCTTTTGAACTTGGTCGACTTCTTCGAAACAGTCACCAAGGCCATTGATGAGGGAAAGGCAGTCCATACAGCCTACCTTGACCTTGCAAAGGCTTCGACACAATACCCCACTCGGGTATTGTAGAAAAACTTACCAGCTTAAATGTAAACCCATATGTCACAAGATGGGTTGCAAACTGGCTTAAGGACAGAACCCACAGGGTTAGAGTTGCTGGCGCTGTGTCAGACTCCAAGCTGGTCACAAGTGGTGTCCCACAGGGCTCGGTCCTTGGCCCCTATTGTTTGGCATCTACTTCTCAGAAGTACAGGCCAACATGGGAGGACTTTGGCTGACAAAGTTTGCAGGCGACTGCAAACTGGGCCATAGTGGAAAGTGCATCGGACACGGATATCCTTCAGAAGGCACTCAGGGAAACAGATAGCTGGTGCCAGAGCCATGGCCTGAAGTTAAACGCCAAAATATGTATAGTCATACCCTACGGAAAAACAAGGTAACCCCAAGCTACCATATAGGTGGCAATCCACTAAGCACAGAAGAGGTTATCAGGGACCTGGGGACCCAGGTTGACAGTGGCCTTTCTTTTGACACTCACATTGCTAAAGTGGTTAGAAAGACCTTCTACATTGCCCACCTGATGATGAAGGGATTCACATCCAGATCTAGTGAGGTCATTGTTCCCCTGTACTCTTCACTTATCAGACCAATGATCGAGTACAATGCCCCATTCGGGATGTATCTCACCTGACATCTGCAGCAATTGGAGAGACCCCAAAAGTTCCTCACCAAAAGGATAAAGGGACTCCAAAATCTGTCATATGCTGCCAGATTGAAGAAACTCCAGCTCTATTCAGTCGCATACCGTCTGCTCAGAGGTGACATGTGCCTGACATACAAGGCCATGTCCAACCCGGAATTAATGGACATGCTCCACCTCAAAAATCCAAATCCACCAAAACCACTAGAGCAAGCGACTTAAACCTTAGCACGGATATAAATAGGACATGCTGGAGGGATAGATTTATCACTCAGAGACTCTCTATGCTGTGAAATAAAATCCCGGTCCATGTGAGGCAGAGCACCTCGCTGACTCTGTTCAAGAGAAATCTAGACCTGTGGATGGGAGATCGTAGGTTTACCCCGGGAATCATCTCTGTGTCACTGCTGGACAGAGGCACAACAAACTAATGGGCACAGTATTTTTTCATATAAGGGGTGGCGTAAGCCACAAAAATTTGGGCTAGGCTTATAAATGCCTTAGGGCAGATAGCCTAGTATAAACCTATGAACCTATGAACCTATGAACCTATGAACCTATGTCCCATCTACACCTTCATGTTGTCAAGCTGTGACCAGAGTGTGTACAGTAACATAGTGAGATGTAAGTGCTTAATACTAATGTAAAACTGGTACTTTGTGTGGCAACAGTCAGGTAGTACTAACAAACATTGCTCCCACAGGTATGTCAGATACGAACACTGTGCCCAGAAATAAAAGAGTGATACCCTGTACTGGTACTGTTTACTTTGGTATTGTATGGGATTGTTAGTGCTGCAGTTGCTATGAATAATAAGGTAGTACTCATCACTGTCACCCACACTCTGCTACATAATATAACTGTCTAGGAAATCCTGTATAAGAGTGATGTAATGCAAGGTCATGACAGGAGAATTATACACAGAAATCAGATAAGAGATATACAGCAATATCCATATAGCACACACAACTGTGATGGACAGTGTTTTAGTGTTAGCAGACACAGCCATGGTCTGAATCCTGGGAGTGGACGTAGTCTGCATACAGAATCATACCCCACAACTGCACAGATATGTCCAGAATGTCTAGTATATTGGTCCATATCTGCTGCCTGTCAACCTGTCCCCCTGGGAAATCAGTGGGATGATCCCAGATGTATAGGCTGCAAACAAGACAAACAACTGATTGTCACAAATCTATAAGAACAAACCTGTTACTGTAGCAACTCCCCAAACTGTTGTGAGAGTAATAAGCCAAGTATGTCCCATCTACACCCCCATGTTGTCAAGCTGTGACCGGAGTATACAGTAACAGAATGAGATGTAAGTGCATAATACTAATGTGAAATCTGGTACTTTGTGTGGCAACTTTCAGGTAAGGCTGCCACCCGTCCTGTTGTCAGAGGGACACTCATGGGTTAAGCCACCTTATCCCATTGCCCGCTGTATCAAGTAGTGGGACTTGAAAAGTCCCCTTTTGCAATTGCACTGAATTGCCGTGGAAAAGTCGCAATTACTTCCAGCTTTTTCACGGCAATTCAGTTACATCACCAACCCGGACCTGCAGGCAAAGCTGCTGCCTGTTAGGTCTGGGTGCTTTACTTCCTGCAGCAATTGGCTGCAATTCACAAAAGGGGTGGGGATTGGGGCAGGAAGAGCCCTGCAAAGATCACGGCTGTAGAAGTGCTTTGTTTTAAGCGCTTCTACAGCCGCTAAAAAAAAGACAGAGATTTTTTTTTATAACAAGCGATCAAGCCAGCCAGCCATCCTCCTCCATTCAGCTAGCCAGCCAGCCATCCTCCTCCTCCAGCCAGCCAACCAGCCATCCTCCTCCAGTCAGCCAGCCAGCCAGCCATCCTCCTTCATCTATCCATCCATCCATCCATCCAGTCATCCTCCTCCATCCATCCATCTATCCATCCATCCATCCATCCAGTCATCCTCCAGCCAGCCAGCCATCCTCCTCTTCCATCCATCCAGCCAGCCAGCCATCCTCCTCCAGCCAGCCAGCCATCCTCCATCCAGCCAGCCATCCTCCATCCAGCCAGCCAGCCATCCATCCTCTTCCTCCATCCATCCAGCCAACCAGCCATCCATGCAGCCAGCCATCCATCCATTCATGTAGCCAGTAATCCATCCTGCCAGGGATCCATCCATCAAGTCATCCATCCAGCAGCTACTTCCACCAACCAGCTAGCCACTCCAGCAACCATCCGTCATACCCATAACAGCAACTCCTTCGCCACTCTGGTGGTGACGTCACGGTAGAGAGTGTGGCCAGTGTCATATTGGCCACACCCCCATGTCCCACTTTGGCCCACTTAAAAGGTGGCAACCCTACTTTCAGGTAGTGCTAACAAACATTGCTCCCACAGGTACATCAGATTTGAACACTGCCGAGAAATAAAAGCTTGATACCCTGTACTGGTACTGTTTACTCTGGTACTGTATGACATTGTGAGTGTTGCAGTTGCTCTGAATAATAAGGTATCACTGATCACTGTCACCCACACTATGCTACATAATATAATTGTCTAGGAAATCCTGTATAAGAGTGTTGTAAGTCACTAAAGGGTGAAGAGGACAATAGTCTACATATGTCCCAGTTCACCTGCATGTGGTCAAGACATGGCCAGAGTCTGTGCAAAAAGAGATGGACAGGTATGTGCATAACATCAACCTGGAATCTGGGAGTATGTGTAGAAACAGTTAGTGTTAACAAACAATTCCTCCACAGGTATTCCAGATAAGAGATGTATACTGCAGGTAAAACCAGTTCATGTATATAGATGTTGACAGCCATATCACTGTCCAAACTAAGGCAATAGGGTAGTGTAGTAATACTTGTAAGGTACAGATAACAGCACTGACTAGCAAAGTAATGCAAACTACAGGAATATACTAGCTGTTAATTGACATCTTTCTCTCCCCCCACCATATCTCCAACAATACACTAAATACCCACCTCAATTGGTACATGATGACTTCACTATCATGTTGCAACATATGTCCTATTGTTTAATAATTATTTAAATCTGTTTCTATGCATGTGCTATGTTGAAATACTCCAACATTGGTGGCATGGTGCCATCAATGTACCTGCATGCTGTTGTTACCACTGTGGTCCCATATATGCATGTGTTCCATTTGCTATGCAACTGTTGCATATCTGGTGTCTGGGTTAATGGGAATATCTATGCATGCTGTTATACCTAATCCCGGAATATGTTACTATTACTAACCCACATATGTTGATAAACCATAAACACCATAGCATGCATGGGAATGCGGGTCCCAGTGGACCCACATCATCTGGCCATGGCACCCGACACCAGCACATCTGGGGCCCAACCCAGGACCTCCTCGTCCATTGGTCCTGTACCACCTTCGGGTGGAACCGCCTCAGGGGTTGGGGCTTGCCCACTCCTGGGAGCAGGCACAGACAGGAACCTGTCACCCATCGCAAGGTCTGGGTAGTGGTGCGTAGCAAGCTCACTCAGCAGTTTGGAGATCTGCTATGCCAGCTCGAGGGCCGCGTGTCACGACTAGAGGGTGGGCATGGCTCTCCGACTTAGCCCCCAGCACAGCCACCTTTGGGGCTGTGAAGGTGCAGTGGTGACTGCCCATGGGTGGAGACAGCAGTCCCACTGTTTCCACTAGGGGCTCATGGGCTTCCGATTTCCCAACACCCCTCCCCATCAAGTTGTTTACCCCCACATGTGTCATATACCACCCCTGTATGCGTCTTGTTTGTCTTGTCTGTTAACCTACCCAACCTACCTCCCCAAATATTCCTACTATCCCTCCCCAACATCCCACTCTCACATGAAAAAAAAACAAAAGGGCAGTCTGTTCCCAAAAAAATTGCCCCATACATAGCTGTCCATTTTGCACACCTGTCCACTGGACACATGTAATCTGGTCTAATTGGCATCACAACATATTATTGCTTTCCTCACCCCTCTCTCAGGGGTTTGAGTGTCCAAATCAACATCCAAATTCAGTGTATATGCACAGCTGTTGCTGTAGAAGAAATGGGCAGGTATGGACCTTCCATACCCCCTCCTACACAACCCTAGCTATTTTCCCTACTGTCTTTCCCTCTTTGTGTCCCTTTTTCACCACTTTCCTATCAACCCTTTTTTCCTTTTCTTTTAAAGAAATTAGAGCGGGGGTAAGTGGGAGTAAGCACTTTTAAGCAGCAGTAAGCGGGTTTAAGCTTGTTGTCACGGGGGTAAGCAATGCCTACACAGATTAAGCAATTTAGAAGCTAACTGAGTATAAGAAACTAACCGGAAGTTAGCAGTGCTTACCTCCATGCAAACCCGCACAAATCCGCTTACAACTGCTTAAAAGTGCCTTAACCTCTCTGTATCCAATGGCCCTTGTTCTGCCCAGCAAACAAATGAACAGCCCTTGCAGGTCTTGAACCCAGGATCCTGTACACTATAGTCACAACACTTAACTACTACACCATGACCACTGTGAAGACAGCTCTTGTTTTTCCAATATATCTGTCAATACATGTATTGATTAGTATTGAACAATTGCCTTTACTTCGACAATTGGGTAGTACTTGTTATTAATATGACTGTTGCATCACATATGTTGTTTTATTATAATGTACACATAGCAGATACATACGAAGTGACACATCTGGGAGGGAATACACAACAGTGAGATTTGCACATGACAGGAATATGGATATATACATATAATAGGTTGATATATGTCTACATGTACATACACATGTATATTCATACATATGTCTGTATACACATCTGTATAGTGCAACATATATATGGCCATGTGTACATCTCTTCGTATATATATATATATATATATATATATATATATATATATATATATATTTATATATGTATATATATATATATATAGATATATATATATATATGGGTCTACTTCATAAGATCGAAATTTCATAAGATCGACATGCATTTCATTGACACCAAAACATAGAAAGCTCAAAACACCGACAGCTCATTTGATCAAAACTCATAACACTGACACATGAAATGCAAAGCATTATGCCCTTTCCCCACTGTAGCACGATCCTGGAGTTAGAATAAATAGTTAGGGGGTGTGGGGGGGTGTAGCCCCCCACATTATTTACATAAATATTGTCATCTGCAAAGAGTTAGTCATTTCTGTTATAAGTATCTCTGCGTATGTTTGAAATGCATGACGTATGTGGGGGCTTCACCCCCACACCCCCTATTGCGGGGGGCTGTGCCCCCCACAACCCTCCTATCTATATATTCTAACTCCAGGATCACGCTACAGTGGGGGAAAGGGCATAATGCTTTGCATTTCATGTGTCACTGTTATGAGTTTCAATCAAATGAGTTGCCGGTGTTTTGAGCTTTCAGTGTTTTGGTCTCTCTGAAAAGTTTGTCGATCAAATGAGCTGTCGATCATATGAAGTAGACCCATATATATAATATATATATATATATATATATATATATATATATATATATATATATATATATATATATATATATATATATATACATATATATGTATATATAGAGTTATGGATATGTAGCTATATATGTATGCACATCCTATGTGTACAGATATGCCTATTTATGTAGATATATATGTAGATATCTATAACTATATGTGCATACATATCTATTCTGATATATCTATTACTGTAAATATATATGTAGAAATCCATAAGTATATGTGCATATGTATCTCTATCTGTATATGTGTAGACATATATTGCTGTGTATATGCATATATCTGATTGCATATATGTATATATATATATATATATATATATATATATATATATATATATATATATGTACGTATACATATCCATCTATGCATGTCGATATGTATATGTGTATATATCTATATAGATATATGGATAATTTTATATATATATATACATATATGTTCACCATATGTCCAGAACATGGAGTGGAGCCCTACCTCAGCCCCAATATTCCCAACCTCTTAGTGCAAGGGGATGTCAGGTATGTATTGCAGGTATATATATGTAGAATATTGCTACTCTAATAGGGGTTGTTTTCACAGACATGTTGTGTGTGGGAGGTCACATCTGCTTTTAACATGTGTGCCATTGGCTACTAACAGACATCCTAAGGACTTCATAGTACAGTACCACTGCTAGCACAGTAATGATCCTGTGGACTACAGCAGAGATATGGCCAATAAATGTGGACAGTCTGACACACTCTGGTCAGTCCAGAGGTATACATAGCATCCCTTAGTGCAAGACATGTGGACCAAGCCTGACAATGTAGATGTTAACAGCCATGTAGATGGGTATATCATGTAAATACTGGTATACATTTGCTCCCATAGGTTATGCATTCACACACCCCTGTCTGCCCTGACACATAATAACTGCTGGTACAGAGGTGACATGGCCACATACTACCCACTAGTTAGTGACATACATCTGTACAGCATCCCACTGCTTTGTCTGACATACATGACTGTTATGATGGCCTGGCAGCTGTACATCTGGCAAGTATCTGGACATAACATCACACTGTGTAGGTACACTAAGCTGCTAGGTATGCAACAAAGCATTGTGCAGACTGCCACAACACTGGCCTACATTTCTTATGGGGGAAAACACATGTACCTGCATGTATAGCAGGCTCTACAGGCATGTCACAGCACAGAGTAACAGACACCTGTGTGAAAGTGCATAACCACAACCAATGTGAACACAACCACTGCCATATATGGTAAGCTAGTGTAATATTACAGTATATGGACTATCTGATCAACACCATCCTCATATGTGCCACTCACACACTAACCCTACATATACTGGGCCACTACACAGTGTGATCCGATGCCTGTCTGTGGTATGGAACATGTGTGTGTTTGGCCCTACAAACATGTAAGCTGATAGGGTAACATACACTGGAGCGCCATGTAGCATCAGATAGAACAGGATCAAGAACAATGACATCTACCACAGTCTGTACACAGCCCAAGGTACATATTCACAATACAATTCACACACTGTCAACAATCGCCATAAGCACACAGACCTCAGTACTGTACACACAACCATAGAATGCCCATGTTATGTCCTCAAATATGATCACTGCTATACATAACATATGTAGCAGTCTGATATCTCACTGGTATGTTATCAGATATGATGTCAATAAATTATGGTGTACAGAACATATGCACCTCTTACTGCATGACATATGTACAAAGGTTGACAGAGTTGTGGCTGGAGGCACAAACACAGGGCCAATATTGACATCTTGCTGTGATAACCTCATACATGTACTGTTGTAACAGGGTTTGTTGTGACATATGTCCTATGAGGGATATGAAGTCAGTAACTCTCATGTCTGTCACCATGTACTGACTGCAGTCCTCACACTATGCTTCTGCAGTTCACAGATAGGTGCTCTGTGAGTAACACAAGAAACAAAAGGCACCACACACTGCCCAGTCTGCAGATGACCCTACAGATGGGGGTTTCCTCAGAAACATAGCACTGTCATGACAGGTATTAAAACATGTAGACCAGCCATATCCAGACACACCCTGTTAAACCGACATTACTCCAAATGCAGAATAGCAACACTTACATTCTGTAGTCATGTCAGGCACATCCCCCTCCTGTGTATTGGCCTGTTTCCACTAGTTACTTTGCCTCAACACTATACTGTGCAGGTATCACATACACCACAGGGGTTATCTAGAGATTATATGAGCAAAGAGTATGTAGAGGTGTCTGACATCAGACAGCATGCTTCAGTATGCCAATGGGGGTTGTCGTGAGTGTGAATGTGGTTAAAAGCATCATACACCACACAGACAGATACAGGGTGCCAGTACTGACATGCATGCATGCATTGCTTCATTGGTGTGTAGTGGTTGACTGTGCCAGAAGGCTATACAAGGCTAGGTGAAGGGTATACCTTGGCATCAGGCCACATGACACTTGTCTGCAGTGTGGCTCTGGGGTGTAGTGTCTGGACTGGCCCACACAGGTGGGTATTGTATTCACCATCCAGTCACCTGGGTAACTATTGTGTGTGGCCATTGCTGTTCAATGCTTGCCATGTATGTGTTCTTTAGTCTATGACATGGACGCTGTCTGGGATGTGCACACATCCCACATGCATGTGCAGTGACATGTGGAACTGTACCTGGGGTGTCTGGCCCATGTTGTGTACACAGATTGCTATAATCATATGTGCCTGCCCTGGCCTCATGTGCTGGGAACAGGTAATGGACAGCAGGTTGACCCTGCACCTACATTGATAGTATGATACAGGTATTCCCTGGTGTCAGTGGCATCTGTCCATACAGGGCATGTGTATAAGGCATGGTATGTCCTTTGTGGACATTTGATGGCACCACAGGTGTTGCAGGTGTCCAGTGGGGAGCATAGTGAAGCACACTGTCTGCATGTACGTGCATATTGTACTGATGGACAGGGTGCCATATCATCCACTGCAATCACACCGTGGTTACTATCTGTGGGCAATATGCAGGGTACTACCAACATAGCAGTTGTTGTGTTTGTGTGTGAGACATGGGTTGAGAGTGTTCTCTCTATAATACAAGAGTTGCTAACTTGGTTCGCCAGACCTTGATGTCACATGTAGGAGTATGGATTGTCACCTCAGCCTCTCGACTATTTCACATCTGTTATCCTTGTAAGGTGGACATCGTGACATGTAATATGGCCACCATATAAGAAATTTGCAAAACCCACTCCCAAATGAGTCTAGTTGTCACACGCTCACAACCACCTCCACACAGGATACGAATGACAAACACAGACATAGACACACACACACACACACACACACACACACACACACACACACACACACACACACACACACACACACACACACCATGTCTGGAATTAGAATGCCTACCTAACTAGTTTATCAAATTACAGCAGTATGCAGTTATAGGACGTGCTATGGAGATTACTAGGCTGCATCTTTCCCAAAGGTGTATTTCACATTGAATGATATCAGCAGCCTTGCCAAAGTAGAACATTTGAATTGTAATGAGTGGGACTAGCCTAAAAAGCATTGTTCCCTACACAGACAGAGACACACAAACACACAATTGCCATGTCTGGGATTAGAACTCCTGTCTCACTAGCTTATCTCACTACAGCATTACGCAGTTACAAGATGCGCCATGGAGATTAGTAGACTACGTCTTTCCCAAAGGTGTATTTCACAGTGAATGTCATCAGTAACCTTTCCAAAGTAGGGCATTTGAATTGTAGTGAGTGTGACTAGCCTAAAAAGCTTTGCTCCCTACATAGACAGAGACACACATAGTTGCTATGTCTGGGATGAGAGCTCCTACCAAACTAATTTATCATACTATAGTATTATGCAGTTATAGGATGCACCATGGAGATTACAGGGATACAATTTTCCAAAAGGTGTATTTCACAGTGAGTGACATCAGCAGCCTTGCGAAAGTAGGGCATTTGATTTGTAGTGAGTGTGACTAGCCTAAAAAGCATTGCTCTCTACACAGGCACACACTTGCCATGTCAGGGGTTAGAACTCTTACCCAACTAGTTTATCACACTACAGGATTACGCAGTTATAAGATGCGAAATGGAGATTATTGGGCTACACTTTTCCCAAAAGTGTATTTCACAGTGAATGACATCAGCAGCCTTGCCAAAGTGGGACATTTGATTTGTAGTGTGTGTAACTAGCCTAAATATCATTGCTCCCTACACCAACAGTGACACACACACACACACACACACACAGTTGCCATGTCTGGCATTAGAACTCCTACTTTACTAGTTTATCACACTACAGCATTATGCAGTTATAGGACACACCACTGAGATTACCGGGATACATCTTTCCCAAAGGTGTATTTCACAGTGAATGACATCAGCAGCCTTGCCAAAGTGGGGCATTTGAATTGTAGCATGTGTAACTAGCCTAAAAAGTATTGCTCCCTACATAAACAGAGACACACACAGTTTCCATGTCAGCGATTAGAACACCTAACTAACTAGTTTATCACACTACAGAATAATGCAGTTATAGGACACCCCACAGAGATTACTGGGCAACACCTTTCCCAAAGGTGTATTCCAAAGTGAATGACATCAGCAAACATGTCATAGTAGGGTTATGGGGAAGGCATTGTGTGTGCATGGGCCATAACCCATTCCTCTAGGGGTTGAAACACCACCAGCAGGCACATGCTGGGTTATATTCTGCAGGTACATGTATATAGCTACTTGATGACTAGTGCCTTGTACAATCATGCTGCACAGCTAGCACTTGCACCACATAGTCTGTAATGCTGATGGATACCAGTGGCTACTTTCTAGAGTGAGTGACATTTACCCATCATGTGGTTGTAGCCATTTGGCTGTGTGCTGGGTGGGACAGACCTCATGATGGATGTCTCTTTGTCCCAGTCACTCTCTTCCACACATCTATGTATGGCTACTTCTGGCATATTATAGTGTATTGCCCTTGGATATATGTCTGTATTCCTATCCAATGTGTTTGCAAAGCATGACTGGTGCATAATGAGGAGTGTATGTACTAACATCTGCAACTGTCAGATATGTATGGTCCACTGTTGTTTGCAGACATGGGCTTCAAGTGTGAGAGCATGCCCAGTATGACCTTTCAGTATGTTTTTGTCTGACATTGCCTTCATTTCTCTAAGTGTGTGAGCATGCCCAGTATGCCCTTCTGTATTGAACGTGTGGATCCATTAGAGTGCAGACCTTTGTGTTGTACACCTACAGGTAGCAAACTGTTTCTGCAGGGTATCTGTAGATCATTTGGCAATATGGAGGTAAACTGTGCAAGGAATAGTGTGTACTGTTGGTGATTGTATCTGTGATGCTTCTGCTACCTGGTACTGGTTTTAGCAGAGATATTCAGACATATGTACTGTTATACACTGTGATGTTTTATGTCCTCAAATACTGCCAGGTGGACATTCTTGCTCACAGTGATGTCATGGGGAACAAGGGTGACTGCAGCTGTGTCTGGTAATGTGGGCGAACTCCTACATATTCATGGAAAGTTATGCTATTCTGGAGGGGGAGCTGCAGACACTTGCTGCTGTGTCTGTGTATCCAGTTCAGCACCTTGGTACAGTGCTGGCAGAGTATCCCATACTTGTACATCCATCGCCATGACAGTATGGCCTTATCTTGCTGTGGCAATACCTCACAGCTGTACAGATTCACACAGGTTACCCAGAGGCAGGGGGTCATAAGTCAGGACATTACCCCTATTTTGGTGTATGGGCAGGTTTGTAGCCATCCATTTATGTGTTTGCAGCCAAGGATAGTATGTGCACACAGCTGTGTGTCGGACATTTCACATTCCATCCTGCCCATGCTCCAACCCCCCCCTCTATTATTCTATCCTCTTCCATACATTATGCATACATTCTCTGATCCTTTTCCTAAGGTTATCACCTCATCATAGCTGTGTTTTGGTGTTGGTCCACAGTTCATGCAGTGGGACACGGTGGACATGTTACTGTGGTTTGTCCACATGGCCTTGCATATTGCTTATGTGGAGTGTGTTATGTTGTTATTTGGGTGTCCATGACATAACATCATTGGCAGTACGTGTGAGACACAGGCCTTTGGCAGAGGCCTGTAGGCCATTTGGTGGTGATATAGGCCAGTTGTGGCAGTACGTTGCATAAGGGGTGGGAGGATGGCATAATGGTTAAGGTGTTTACCTTACAGACACAAGGTGCGGGGTTTGATTCTCACATGGAGTAATTGGCTAGGCTTAAATGGCCCACAAGGGTAGTTACCCCAGTACTAACCTATGTCAGTCCTACAGTCCCAGACCACCATACAGTATATTCCCCTGGGGTGACAAGCTGGGTGTGCTAGGTGTTCATGCCAATACCTTCTATCAGTATTGATCAGCTGGTGTGGATGCTGGCAGGGTGCTACCTACAGCTTGGGACACACCTGCATGGGATACCTGCACTGCATGTTGCATTGTTTCGCTATTGCCATATACAGGTGGGGGTCATATTGTACCCATTCCCAACAGCAGGGATACGACCAGAGAGGTACCTGTGTGTGGTGTTTGGATGAGCTGGGTGCATCTGTGCTATGGACACTACTTGCAGCTGACTCACAGATATGCATGGGGCATTCCAGTTATGCTGGCATGTGCAGGTACATCAGCTGTTCCCCAATACATCAGTTCTATCACCTTTGTGATCTGCAAGTGTTCGGCCAGACGACACTGGTATTCCCTACTACAGGCTCAGATAATGTGATGCATACCTGTATGTACAATTCCAAGGGTATGTTCATTTCACAGTTACACATTATATACTGTATGTCTGGGGTACATTTCCCTGTGTACTGCTTGGATATCTAGGCCAACAGCCATGCCATGTCCATCTTTCAGATGGTGACACATATTACCACCATACATTTACAATGGCTTACTCCTAGCATGTGTTATACTGGTGGGGATTGTCTTTGACACTGCAGTTGTGAGGACATGGCTCTGTCATCGGCAGTAGTGGGCAATGGCCACCAGGTCAAACCTCAACATGCATACATACTAACCAGTCTCATACAATATGAAACACACACCAACCTAACACACACATACCTGCATATTGTACAAATGCTACAATCTATCCTGCTACCTTGGCCACCTCTGGGCATCTGTGCTCCACTGGTATTATACCTACACATACATGTTACTACATTTCTACATAGGATTGGGGGAGGCACACCTGACTGTTACTACATGTCTACATCGGATTGGGGGGCACACCAGACCGTTTCTACTTTTCTACATAGGATTGGAGGCACATCTGACTGTTGTGATATGTCTACATAGGATTGGGGAGGGCACACCTGCTTGTTACTACTACATGTGTACATCGGATTGGGGGGGCACACCAGACCATTTCTACTTTTCTACATAGGATTGGGGGGAACACTTGACTGTTACTACATGTCTACATAGGTTTTGGGGGGGTACACCTAACTGTTTCTACATTGCTACACAGCATTGGGGGGGCACATCTGACTGTTACTACATTTCTACATAGGATTGGGGGGCACACCTGACTGTTACTACATGTCTACTTAGGATTGGGGGGCACATCTGACTGTTATTACATGTCTACATAGGTTTTGGGGGGCAAACCTAACTGCTTCTACATTGCTAAACTGGATTGGGGGGCACATCTGACTGTTACTACATGTCTTCATAGGCTTGGGGGCACACCTGACTGTTTCTACATTGCTACACAGGAGTGGGGGGCACACCTGACTGTTACTACATGTCTACATAGGTTTTGGGGGGGCAAACCTAACTGCTTCTACATTGCTTCACAGGATTGGGGAGGCACACCTGACTGTTACTACATGTCTACATAGAATCAGGGGGCACATCTGACTGTTACTATATGTCTACTTAGGATATGGGGGCACACCTGACTGTTTCTACACTGCTACATGGGAGTGGGCGGGCACACCTGACTGTTACTACATTTCTACACAGGATTGGGGAGCACACCTGACTGTTACTACATGTCTAAATAGGATTGAGGGGGCACACCTGACTGTTACTACATGTCTACACAGGATTGGGGGGCACACCTGACACTTGTATACATTTGCTATGACTGTACTGGTATGTCAGGTACTCCATTTCATTCTGTTTTCTAACCTATCATGCTGACTAGAGGCATATCAGTGTACTACAGGTCTTAGGTTTGATTGACCTACATATTAGTTTCTGACTTCCTACCCTTCAGAACTAATATCCCATTGCCCGACCTGATGTAGTCTGTCTGTGTAGGCCTGGCGGGGGGGGGGGGGTTACCCATAGGCATCATTCAGAGGCCTTAGCACAGCCTTTGATTGTGTTTGTCTACACCTGTCCTGCTGGCTGAGACTGTTGTTAGGTATGTGAACCTCCCTGACTGCCATATATGTGTCATATGGACACACATGTGGCCCAGCACATTTCCTGCAGTGGGTTTTGTCACCATGTGTAGTACTGGCTACTATGATGACACCAGTATTTGTTACAGACCTCATGCTGCCACTATAGGTGTCTACTATCTGCTGGCATCCCATTCAGCCACCTGATTCCCTTGCATGCTCACATCCATACCATAGATACAGGTAACAACACATACTACTCCATTCGGCAATTGGTAAGGTGAGTGACTTACCTTGTGGGTGTGCCAGTATTGAGGATGGTGCTGGAGGGCTGCCTATGTTGGATGCACATAGTACACTCTCTACACATGGTTGAGCACAGGTAGTGTCATGTTGGGCATCTCTTTTACTGTATATGTGAGTCAGAGAGAGGTGTCATTCCCTGGGTCTCTCCTGTGTCAGTGTATGTGCTATGCATTTCCTCCTTGCCAAGGCCAGGGCATACTGGGCATGCCTCCTTCTGCCTACTGGGGCAGGCTCAGGTTGTCCCTCCTCCGAGTCACTCTCTGCCTGTGCATGCCTTGGCAATGGTGGGGGGCTGTGTGGCCCTGCCCCTTGCTGTTCCTGCTGCAGCTTTTTCCACAGAATCATATTATGTAGCATGGCACATATGATAACAATTTGAGTACATGTAGTTGTTGAGGACTGCAAGGCTCCACTGGATGTGTCCAGGCACTGGAACCATGACTTGAGCATCCCAAACACACGCTCTATTATAATTCTGGTCTGTGCGTGTGCCTCATTATGGAGTTCTTGATCGGTGTGTGTACATTTCTGATGGGTGTCATCAGCCACAGTACCAGTGCATAACCAGCATCCCCCACTATTTGACCATAAGGGATGTCCTCATTGGCAAATCTCTGGTACAGCTGCGTTAGATGCCAGATGTAGGAATCGTGATAGCTTCCAGGGCAGCCAGCACACACATTCATTATTATGCCCTGGGCATTGCACACGACCTGGCAGTTAATGGAGGAGGAAGCCCTTGCAGTTGATGTAGACCCTACACTGCTCACTGGGTGGTGCTTTGATGCATATGTGCGTGCAGTCTATAGCACCCACTACCTCAGGGTATTCTGCTATTTGGTGGAAGGGATGCATATTGCTGGCCAGCACCTCACGGGTGTTGGGGAAATAAACGTGTTCACCGACATGTGCTGACATAGAATCCAGGAACTGGTGGAGTACCCTGGATGCTGATGCCTGTGAGATCCCCATGATATCCTCAGTTGGCCTTTGGAAGGTACCTGTAGCTAGTATTCTTAGGCCTACACATACCTTGGTATCCACTGGGATGGGTTCCCCTCTGGTAGTTCTGTGTGTGAGGCGTGGCCGGCACAGCTCAACAATTTACTGCAGGAGGTTCCTGTCCACCCTATAGTGCTCCACGATTTGCAACTCATGTAGCCCCTGGTAGATTACCCTGGGTCTGTACACTCTCTTCCATATTCTCTCTGTGGGTTGGTCAACAGTATTCTCATCCTCACCACCCTCAGCCTCTTCCACATGTTGTATGATAGCTATTGCAGCCTCTATCATTTTGTTGTTTTTGTTTGTTAAAATTCCCCTGCTTGTATACACCGGTGGTGTAGAGTATGTGGAAAAACCAGAGGAAAAGGTGTTCTGGGCTGGGCTGCTGCCTGTGTAATTGGCTGATTCTGATGCATTTCACCTGCCAGCTATGCTAGTCCTTCCTGATTACCTTCCTACTGCTGTTTTCCCTTCCTATTGCCTTCCTGTTTAAGCCTGGGGGTACGCCGCGCAAACACAGTGCTCAAATGTGGACAGTGCTGCTATTTCCAGGTTTATTTTTTTTCCCTTTAAACCCAGTGCTTGGCGCGCACACCTGCTTAGGCAATGTAAAGAGTGCTAGGCAGCCTCAGACACACCCCCTTGCTTAGCTCTGCTAAGCTAAGGGCAAACCCGAGCCACAGGGCTCCACTCCACTTACAGTATATGCCTGGCACACCCCCTATGATGTCAGCTAACTCCTAGGCTTGCACCAAGCTATTTCTGCTCTTACACTGTTGGGTGCTGACTAGCATGCAGGGGAAATCTGGGATTCACTATCATTCCCCTCATTTGCATAGGATTGTCTACTGATGCATAGTTACATGTCCCCCACTGAGCCTTTCCACTTAGCAACCACTACTCACTGGCCATGTTATCTTCTGCCTACCATTGAGTATAATGGCAAAATAGTGATTTTGGTTAGGATGCTTATTTTAAGTTTTTTTCATATTTTTCTCCCAATCCCATTTGCGTGCCACTGCCCTACGCTTAAACAGTCGAGATCGGCTAAAAAAAAAAAAGTTGATTTTTTTTTATTTTTGCAACTGTTTTCATTGCCAGTGACCATATATTTGGCCATTGGCATGCTTTCTACATAATATCCACCCTTTATTTGGAGCTGTCATGGCTCCATTTTGTAGTTTGCAGAAATGTACTCGGTTACTGGCCGAGCAAATTTCTGCAGATTACACTAGTCCTGCACGGCCAGCTTCCAGCTTCCTGGATCACAAATTCACCTCATTTGCATGGTTTTCACCTACAAATTGGGTGATTTGCATACAGGGGCTGAGTCCATTCAGGACTAGGGCAGGAGTGCTCGTGCACATCCCTACAGCTTATTCCTGGATTGCAGGTCAGACGTATTGCCTGCTGGAGCTCCTGCACTAGTCCTGCACACCGTGCAGGGCTTGCTGAATCCAGGGGATAAAGAATAATAGACAGAAAATGAAAAAAAAATTCCTTTTCTTGCTCAGCATTTTTACACTCAACTTATTTTTATTTTATTTATTTAATTTATTCTATTTTACAACTTGGGCATTGTATGCAAAAAGCTATGGGGCCCATTTAGTTGTATATACATATATATATATATATATATATATATATATATATATATATGTGTGTGTGTGTGTGTGTGTGTGTGTGTGTGTGTATATATATATATATATATATATATATATATATATAATATATATATGTGTGTGTGTGTGTGTGTGTGTGTGTGTGTGTGTGTAGGGCTTGTTGACCTCCTCTGTCATGTATGTTGTTTCCATTTCTGAGTGATAGCCTTTTTTGCCACCACAATTATCAAAGAATATAAAGTTCCCTCAGCACATTTACACCTCAAAAGGAAGCTGTGTAGAAATGTGGCTTGATCACTGTTTTCTCCATGACCACAGCACTTTTAACAGCCCATAAAACTATATTTTTAATTGCTGCTTAGTACACTCCTAACAGAGTTGTCTTTTGGTGTCATTCCCTGCTTCACCTCCAGCAGTCAATTGATATCTCTAGATATTTAATGTTTAAGCTTCTTGGGATGTAAATACTTCTGGAGGCATTTCCACCCAAATATTCAAAACTTTCTTGATTGAATAACTTTTCTAACTCCTCTTTAAACCTTTTTTTCCCATGCTTTCGGAAGGTTCAACCACTCCACTTTTATTCCTCAACATAGCATATAACTTAATCACTAAGTGCTTGCTATCTCATGGTTTTCTCATATTAACTTGAATAAGTGACATCCATAGGGAACTGGCTGAGATGCTGATAGTTCTCTCAAAATTTGTATCAAAATAATCACAAGCCCCCCAAGCCACCTATAATTAAATATATCTCTTGCTCAAAATTCAGCTTCATCATATTTCAAGACCATGTTTCCACTTTATCTTCCCCAAAAACTGCTCCTAGTACTGCAAATATTTTCACCTTTTAGAAGTGGTTGAGTGGCTTTATTTATTTATTTGTTTATTTGTTTATTTGTTTTTCTTTGTTTACTGGGAAAGCCCAGCTGGGCAAGTGCCTCTTTTCAGTGGAGGCCCGGGGGACAAAACCTCCATTAAATTTCTTATATTTCTTACATAGAATTTCAGCGTCAACACAAGATTACAAAAAGTTGTTACAGGATCAAGAATTCATTAGATACATTTACAAGATTGATACAAGTTTTCACAATGCTCTAAGTAGATATAATGTAATGTTATTAAAACTGAAAGTATAAGAGAAATGGATTTTTTCCATTTGGAGTTTTATTCTTATAAAAGGTGAAACTTGTTATGACTTTAAAGTAGGTTTGTTAGTTTGATGGGTAGAAAGTAGGCAGTTTAACTGATGGAAGTGCTTTGTTAGTGGAAAAATATTACATTAGAATGTTGATAGTAATTGTAGGATAATAGTGTACTATGAAAAGATAGAATGTGATAGATTGGGTAGAAAAAAATTCAGGAGTAGAGTAAAAGGGTAATCAAATCATAATAGCGGATGATGGGGGAGAGGTGTGTTACTGCTGGGAGAGGGGTTGATTTTGAGAGCATGGGTGAATACCAAAAGGTAGGTTAGTAAGGAAGTGAGAAGGCTGACAGTAGATAGGTGAGGTGGTAGTAGGTAGAATCAGGGATGAATGACATGCAAAGTAGAGAAAGGGGAAGTAAGATGGCTAAGAAGAGGAGAAGAAAACACCTAGTCCCAGTATTGCAAATGTTTTTGCCTCTCACAAGTGGTTGAGGGGGATGTAACTCCTAGTATTATCAGCTCCAGTACTTCTCTACAGCCCCTACAAAAAGAGGTTATGTACTTACCATAATGTTCCACCTATGTTGTCCATTTTCATTCTTCCTCAACTGATGGGTTCGGATCTAACTCAGCTGTTGCAAAAACTCGTGGTAACTTAGAACCCTCGAGCTTCTCCCTTACTCAAAATGCACCAACCCCAAATATCACAGATCTTGTTTGCTAGCTAAAGCATAGAGATATAATTCTTGTACAAAACAGGGCATAAAAAGAGAAACAGCAAAAGGTTAGACAAGGCTATATCTGGAGCGTTGTCATACTTAGATTATGCCAATTCTTCCATATCCACTCACTCTTCCAGAAAAAATATAAGAAGGGGGTTGATGGGTGGGGAGTTGAGGAAGAATGAAAATGGACAACACAGATGGAATGTTATGGTAAGTACATAGCTTTGTTATCTGATGTTGTCAATTTTCATTCTGTTCTCAACTGAAGGGACAGAGTCCCAGCTACCTAAATCCCAGGGTGGATTCAATGCAGAATATCTCTATGCACCATTGGCCAAATGATGCTCTACATCTGGATATCAAATCCACTTTGTAATGAGTTATGAAAGTATGGGGGAGGCCCAAGTCACTGCTGCACATATTTCATCCATGGAAGCTCTTGAATGGAAAATTTGAGGAAGTCCCTACAGACCTGGTTGAATGAGCACAAACGTGTTTGGTAAAGGAATATCCAATTTGTTATAAACAAAGGAAATGCAGCCAATATGTCATCTGGTGAAAGTAATTTTGGATACTTGTTTACCCAGTTTCATATCAGCAAAGGAAACAAATAACTGGTCTGTAGTTCTGATGTCCTTTGTTTTGTGTAAATAGAAGCACAGTTGCCTATGAAAATTTAATAAATATAACAAATATTCATCTTTGTTTTGAAAAATTTGGAAAGAAAGCTGGTAAATTAATGGGCTAGTTAATGTTAGATTCTGAAACTGTCTTGGACAAAAATGATGTATTAGTTCATAATGCATCTCTATCTTTATGAAAAATTAGATATGGAGGTTTCACAGATAAGGCTTGAATTTCTTTAACATGTCTGGCTGTCATAACGGCCACCCAGAACAATGCTTTCCAAGAAAGGAATTTAAGATCACAGTTATGTGCTGGTTCGAATGGTGGATGAATCAGGGCTTGCAGTACCAAAGTTAGATCCCACGGTGGAATAGGATCTTTAAACAGGGGTCTTAACAGAAGTGTGTCTCTTAAAAAGGATTTACAAAGCTTATGAGAAGTGAGTGTGGAACCATCTAATCTAATATGTAAATTAGAAACTGCTGCCAACTGAGCTTTAATTGTCGAAGAACTAGCTCCTTGATTAAAAAGAAGTATCAAGAAATCAAGAATATTATGAAGTGGAGCAGTAAACGTTCTACATCATTTTGAAGTGCCCAGTGTACAAATCTTTCCATTTACTAGTATAAAGTTTCCTTGTAGATGGTCTAAGGGAGGATAACAAAATCTGTCAGACAGGAGATGAGAGCCTAGGTTGTCTGGCTATTACTGGAAATGGAGAAACAAAGCTGTCAGCTTGAAATTGGTGAGGTCTGGGTGCACCATGCATGTCAGGTGAGACAGCAGATCTGGTGCTGGGTCCAGAATCAAAGTCTGGTGAATTAAATGAGGCCATAGGAAGGGAAACCTAATCTGTTGAAGCCAAAAGGGTGCAATGAGGATGACTTTCCTCTTCGACCTGGCAGCTCTCTGTAGGAATTTTGTAATCAAAGGTATTGGGGGATAAGCATAAAGTAGACCAAGGGGCCATTCATGTAAAAAAGCATTCCTCGGTGACTTCCCCTATGGGGGGGGGATTAGAGCAGTAGCTGCTGCACTTGTTTAGGGGAGAGATGCATAGAGATTGCAGCAAGGCTGGTCCCACCATCAGAAAATCAGTTCACTACATGCTTGTTGAGGGACCATTCAAGAGGTAATAGTAGGTACCTGCTCAGTCTGTTCACTAACACATTGGATTTCCTGGAATATGCATTGCTATAAGAAAGAAGTTGGAAGAGATCACCCTTTGTCAAACCCTGAGTGCTTCTTGACACAAGGGCTAAGAGTTGGTTTCTCCTTGTTTGTTGATTTACCAAATCACTGACATGTTGTCTGCTTGAATTGTAATTGTTCCAGAAAAGAGAGCATTCTGAAAGACCTGCAATGTTAGAAGCATTTCTTCTCTCAACTCAAGGACACTGATATGCAAAAGGGCCTCTTCAGGGAACCATGTGCCTTGGACTGTATTTCCCAGATAATACTCCCCCACACCCTAGCTGTGAATCATCCATGGTCACAATGGCATTGGGCTGCGGGGGAATGAACAAATGGCTTTGAAAACCCTCTTCTGACTGAATCCACCACATTAGATCCCTCTTGCATATATTGTTGATCTGTATCAGAACCAGTAAAGGTAGATGAAGTATTGACCATTGGGAGCCCAGCATCCATTGGAGAATTCTCATGTGAAATCTGGCCAAGGGTAGTAATGTTATTGCTGCTGCCATTGACCCCCATGCCTGATGGACCAAGTGGGCTGAGATTTTGGTACTGCAAAATATCTTTTCTACTTCTGATTTATTGCCTGAACTCTGGAGAGGAAATGTGAGGCTACAGCTGATTTTGTACTAAATAGTGTTCCTATGAATTCTAGTGTTTGACTTCGTTTTAGATGAGACTTTTCATAGTTTATGGTTATTCCTAGTAGACCACATGTCTGAATCACTTTTTCTCCTGCCAAATTGAGCTGATGTCTGGTTGGGGCGGAGATGAGCCAGTTATCTAAGTATGGAAACACTCGGAATCCCTGAACTTTTAAGTGAGCTGCTACTACTGCCATGCATTTGGTAAACACCCTGGGGGTTGTGGTGAGACCAAAGGGCAGAACTCTGAACTGGAAGTGACTGGCTCCCAGACGGAAATGCAGGAATCTTCTGGATCACCTGTTCATCTTTATATGACAGTATGTACTCTGAAGATCTACTGAGCACATCCAATCATCCCTTTCCAAAAACAGAAGAATGGACTGAAGAGTGACTATCTGGAACTTGGTCTTTTGAATGGATTTGTTTAAGATACTGAGTCTCCAGTCCCCTGTTTTCTTTGGCACTACAAATAACCTTGAGTAAGTTCCAGATTCTATCTGGTCTGGGGGGACATTTTGGATAACTCCTTTTTCTAGCAGCTTTTGAATCTGAAATGCTGCTTTTTCCCTCTGACTGGGTGGAACATCAGGGAATTTCCTTGAATTGGAAGGATAAAGGGAAAATTATATTATATAACTTCTGGAAATGATACTCTGCACTCAAGCATCTTTTGTTATTTCTAGCCAGGCTCTCTGGTACAGGGATAAGTGACCCCTGATTGCCTCCAAAGGGAGACATTTGGGCCTCCTTTCAGGAGTGCTGAAAAGGTTTATCAAAGAAAGAATCTCTGAAACCTTGGTTCTCTCCCATGAGGGTTACGTCTACCATTAGAATTCCCCATTATGCCTCTCGGGGAACCTCCTCCATACATGTCCTGGAAAGATCCTTGGGATTTTTTGAACCACATTCTACCCCCACCTCGATGATTCATTGAAAAGGATTTTGAGGGGTGGAAAAACATACACCCATGGCAGAAAGAGTCTCTCCATCTTTCTCACACATGGACAAAGTCTCTTTAACTTTAGGACCAAAAGAAATGTTCCCTCAAAAGGAGCACTGACGAACGAAGACTTAAAGGGTTCCTAAAAATCACATAAGCATATCCAGGTGTGTCTCCTGATGACAATGCCTGAACCTGCTGCTGTAAAGGTTCCTTCTGTTACATTAGAAATGAGCCTCATAGAGGAGTTGGAAATTGATTTTAGGGTAGTCAACTGAGAGGTGGCAGATGCTTTCACCTCTTCAGAAACAGATCCTGAGCAGGTATCTGATAGTTCCTTAATCTGGTCCCTCTGTTGTCGCGTAAAATGTGTCAAATAATTCAATGACCTTAATGCAAAAGTCGCTGAAGCATAGACATGCTTCCCGAATCTGTCCATCGCCCGAGACTCTTTGTTGGGGGCATGACTAGAGGAACACCATGGCATCAACAGTCAAGCCCTTGGACCAAAACTGTTTGTCTTCTGGAGCTGTCATTATCTTATCTGGTTTTCTGGGGAATGGCTCAATGGTGTCTGGATCCTGCCATGCCTGCAGCAAGATCAAGTTAATGAGCTTGTTGGTGGGTGGAGCTACTCAGGAGGGAGATGGTCCAGTCCAAACACCTCCAGGAGTATAGTTTCCTCCAATGAAGTGTTATCGGACTTCCAGCCACGTCTCTGTTTTATAATCTCCAGGAAGTCTCTGAATGAGACATCATCAGGAGGTGACCATGGGGACCCTTTGTCCTCGTAAAAATCTGTATCTTCGGTGATAGATTAATGGAAATCTAAATGCCTCTTCTAGCATGTTCTTTTCTTAGGGACCTCCTCTGTGAGATACCCTGGGGAGGTGTTAAAAGAAGTGGGGATACCCTGATGGGAAACCTGAGGTTTTGGTATCAGCTGTCTCTGTGAAGGAGATAGTTGATACTCTAGATGTAGAGACAGGACAGATGTAGCAGAGGATCTGAGGGGGTAGGCACCATCTGAGTCAGGGGGCAAACAAGGCTCTCTCCACAACTGCAAATGCAGACTGCCTTAGTGAGGGATAGGGCTATGGATCTGAGACAGCCAGTCTCTGATCCTCAGTCCCTCCTTGTCCCCAGGACAGTCCACCCAAGGCTGAGGTTGGAGCTGAACTAACCATTGCCAAAGCTCTGAGGTGTAGAGATGGCTCTGAAACCTTCAGGGTGAAATGCAGCACCTCAGATCCAACAGGTCAGAATTGACTCAGAGAGCTCTCTGGATCCAACTGAGCTGAAGAGCGCAGATCAAACCTCAGATATGAGGGTAAAGGAATTCTCAGATCTGAAGCAGAAGAGCCTGGGGGACTCAGATCCAAAGGCTCCAAGACCTTGAAAGGAGTCAGAGTAGGAATAGGCAAAGTGAAGTACTTCAAGAATGGATCTCCTGACCCAAAGGGGTAGGGGCCAAGAGGGGCACTAACTGGCTCTGTGCTGAGAGAATTTTTCTCACTAACCTCTCAACATCATCTTCTGCAAGACTCCTGGAAGAGTCAGTGGACAATCTTGATGGAGATTTAGGCCTCTCTAAGAAGGGTGAAGGGAATCTGGAAGGAACTGGATCGACTGAGGGGGAATATCTTGTTATAGGTAAAATTACCACATCCTCAGATGTATATGTCAAATCCAAGAGGATCTGATCCAATGTTATTTTACTTTTTAGGCGTGTCGGATCTGAAGAAACAGTGTGATTCGAGGATTGTATCTTTACACGTCTCGGATCTGAGGATGAAGTCGGCTCCATAGATTTTGGTCTTTCCTTCTTAGGATCTGAGGGACAGATGGATCCATAAAAGACCTTTACAAAGACTTCTCCAAGGACTTAGAAGAAGCAGTGAAACTGCTCAGAGAAGTGGAAGAAAGTTTCTTAGACTTTTCTTTAGTAGCTCCAGATAAAGCCTCACTGAAGGAGGACAGAAGTAAACCCTTCAATATTAATTTGTTTTGCGTTCAACTAATGCTCTTGGGTTGAACTCATGACAGATAGAACAGTTTTCCTGAAGATGAAGAGGTCCAAGACAGTACACACAAAATGTATGAGCATTGGAGAAGGGTATTATCTGACCACATTTTCCACACTTTTTAAACCCAACCGGGCTTTTGTCTTTTTCTGACATTGTAGAAGATAATTTGACAGGTAATAAACACCACACAACAACAATCTAACAAGTAAAATGCCAGAAACTCCCCCCAACAAAAAGAACTATAAACTCTAGAGATTCTAACTATAATTTTTTTTTTTTTAAGAAAGGCAAGAAGAGAAGGGCTACCTGCAAAGGTAGTGAAGAAGTACAATGAATGTACAAGGGAAGGGAGAAAGACAATACTAACAATAGTATTTGTAGAGTACACTACGAGAAAGTAGAAAGAAAGCTCAAAAGGTAGAAACAATCAAGAAAATAACAGTAAAGGAAGATGAATTTCACCTATCTAATAACAAGCTTGAGAGACTAGCAACCACATCTTTTGCAGGAAGCAAAAAATGAGATCTGAGGTAATTATGGGTTGGTGCATTCTGGGTAAGGGAGAAACTCAAGAGTTCTAAGTTGCCACAAGCTTTTGCAATGGCTGAGTTGGATCTCAACCCATCAGTTGAGGACAGAGTAAAAATAGACAACATCACATCTAATATTTATCACGGGCCATTCTAACCCATGACATACCACCTCCAAAACTTTATTGCCTGAATAAATTATCTTTCAAAAAATGTTACACTTGGCATTTTGCTCATCTCATTACATATTTGATTGAGCAGCTTGACCCATACCAAATTCCTGGGTTTAGCATTTCAGATAGCAAACACTCCTAACTGAGCTGCTCTCAAGTATGCCACAAAATTTAGAACTCTTTGCCTTCCCTGTTCCACTAACAAAGGTAATTTTCCCACACTACTGTAGCTGTCATTCTCTTAGAAAAATCTTGCACCCATACTTTTTATTCTCTAAATGAAGTACTTTCCCAAAGATAAAGAGACTATTTGGAATCCATATAGAAATTGAGAAAGTATTATCATCTGCAATGCAGTAACTTTTTGTGGAAAATCTTACCATAATATATTCCATTTTAAAGACAAAGTCAGATAGTTGATGAAAACTGCCTTGTGCATCACCTATACTGTTTGCTACACTTCAGGGGCCAGTTAAACTTCCAAAAAAATTAAAGCTTTCCTCTTCCCTTATAAAGGAATACATCTCTAACAATGCCTCTGATGGGACAAAGTCAATAACAATGCCTTTGCTTATTTCAGATCCACAAAATTGCTCAAGATCATCTAAACATTTGAATAACTTTTCCAAATCCTACTCTGGATTTGTTAAATATGTCAATAAATCATCTGCATAATGGAGCACTTCAAACAGTTTTCTCCTTATTACAAAGCCCCTGAAGGCAGACAAATGCAGTATCTCTACCAGAAGCTCTAACTGTAATGGAAACAGAAGGGGAAAAGTGGACATTCTTGTTTTGTATCCCTTACTAATCCTAACTTATCCAGCAGTTCTGCATTCACCTTAACCATGGTGATAAACCCAAATCTTATCAGTTTGTTACTATAAATCACTCTATTGAGAACCTTCTGGTTATAATGATCAAAAGAAAGAAGTTACGTCTTACCATAATGTTCCATCTGTGTTGTTGATCTTTGTTCATTAGTTACTGATGGGTTATCAGTTCCGTCCTTGGATCCGAGCTGGCCATCTATCAAGCTTGCATCAGCCAAAAACTCTTGAGCCAAGGTCTTACCCAGAATGCTCTGCTCCCTGTTACCTCAGATCGAGTTTGCAAGTTGATAGACAAAAGTAGAGGCTACCTCTGGTCATAACAGACCTACAATAAAGGAGTATATGAGATCAACCAGGAACCTCCGGAGGGGGACGGATGGTGTGGAGTAATAACTGGACAAAGATCAACAACACAGATGGAATGTTATGGTAAGATATAACTTCTTTATCTGATGTTGTTAATCTTCGTTCATTCCTTACTAATGGGACAGAGTCCCCAGCTACCTGTATCCCTGGGTGGCCCTCATGGAAGGACATTCCTGAGCTCCATGGAGCCAAAAGAAGCTCTACCTCTGGAGGCCAAATCCAATTTGTAATGAAGAATAAAGGTATGATGTTTGGCCCAAGTCGCAGCTGGGCAAATATCATTGAGGGAATCCTTAGCGTGGAAAGCTGCTGAAGTTGCCATAGACCTTGTAGAATGAGCTTTCACTCTGTGAGGCAAGGTGATATTGTTTTGTTGTAGATAAAGGTAATGCAATTTCTCAACCACGAAGCCAATGTAACTTTTGAGACAGGATGACCTAGTCTGGTCCAGAAAAAGCCAAAAATAGTTGGTCTGATTTATGGGTAAATTTTATTCTGTCCAGATAAAATCGTATTTGCCTATGAACATCCAAGGAGTGCAGGCAATACTCTCCCTTGTTAGACTGGTTAGGAAAAAAATACTGGAAGGTCAATAGATTGGTTGATAGACCGCTCTGACACCACTTTTGGTAAAAAAGAATTAGTTCTCAGTGATACCCTATCCTTATGGAAGATAAGGTAGGGAGGTTTGATGCATAAGGCTTGAAGTCCTGACAAGTGTCTGGCCGATGTGATTGCAATCAGAAACAAAGTTGTCCAAGAGAGATATTTTAAATCACATGAAGGTGCAGGTTCAAAAGGGGGAGCTGTTAGAGCTTGTAGGACCAAGGCCAAATCCCAGGGTTGTACTGGTTCCCTAAAGGGAGGATTTAGGTGAAGAACCCCCTTCAAGAAAGTATTACAGATTCTATGTGACATGAGCAAAGAATCCTGAAAACCAATGTGGAAATCTGAAATGGCAGCTAAATGCACATGAATAATAGAGGCAGACAGCCCAGAGTGGAAAAGATGTGATAAGTAATCCAAAACCATCGAAACTGGGGCTGACAGGGGATCTAACTGTTTATTCGCTACCCATAGAGAAAACCTTTTCCATTTATTGAGATAGATTAGTCTGGTGGATGATTTATGAGATGCAATAAGAATATTGTGCACTGGGGGTGAGAGGTTTTCCTGCCTGGCAATCACTGGAAGTAGTAAAACCAAGCTGCCAGCTTTAGGGTTGTTAGATTGGGGTGAGTCAGACCCTGCAGATGAGAGATCAATGTTGGGGATGGATTGAGGATTTATGATTGATCTAGCAGGTGAGGCCAGAGGAAGGGGAACCAGACTTGTCGCGGCCAATATGGAGCAATGAGTATCACTTTGCTTTTCAACTGCCGTGCTTTCTTCAGAAATTGGGAGATGAGAGGGAGAGGAGGATAAGCATAAAGTAGACCCAAGGGGCCAAGCGTGGACTAGAACATCTCGCTGTGACTGCCCCCAAGGGGGGATCAGGGCAAAATAGTTGCTACACATGAAGTTAGTTGGGGAGGTGAATAGGTCGCAGCAAGGCTGGCCCCAGCGGTTGAAGATTTTTGCCGCTATCACAGGGTTAAGGGACCACTCGTGAGGTTGTAGAATGCACCTGCTCAATTTGTCCACTATCATGTTGGTGCTGCCAGAGATGTGCATTGCAATTAGAAAGTCGTTGGAAGCTATCGCCCATTGCCATATTCTCAAGCCCTCTTGGCATAATGGATAAGATCTGGTGCCCCCTTGCTTGTTGATGTACCAGACCACTGACATGTTGTCTGACTGGATCATAATAGTCCCTGACAGAAGGATGGAAAGGAATGCTTGCAATACTAGCAGTACCACCCTCAGTTCCAGGACATTGATATGCAAAAGGGCCTCTGTCTCCAACCAGGTGCCTTGGACTGAGTTTCCCTGACATAGCCCCCCCATCCCATCAGGGAGGCATCCATGGTCACTGTGGCTTTCGGCTGATGGGGGCTGAAGGGGCGAGACCATTGTTGGGGATTTTGAGACATCCACCAGAGTAAATCTTGCTTGCATCTCTGAGATACACATCTGAAAAGACAAAGGATGTTGTAGAGAGTACCACTGAGTGAGAAGTAACCACTGAAGAAGCCTCATGTGGAATCTGGCTAGAGGAACAATGGTGATCGAGGCTGCCATTGACCCCAAGAGTTGCAGTATAGATCGAGCAGAAGATTTGTTGTGACAAAGTAGCCGTTGAACCTATTGCCGTATTCTTTGAAGCCTGTGGTCTGGAAGAGATGCTGTGCAATTTCTCATGTCCAACAGTACCCCGATGAATTCTAAAGACTGGGCTGGGGTCATGTTGGACTTCTCCCAGTTTATAGTAATTCCCAGACACTGTGCTGTGAGGAGAATGTAGCGCAAGGCTTCTTCCAGTAGATGCTTGGTGGGAGCGGTGAGGAGCCAGTCATCTAGATATGTAAATGCCTGGAATCCTTGAAGTCGCAAGTGAGCAATAATCACTGCCATGCATTTGGTAAACACTCTGGGAGCTGTACAGAGACCGAAGGCAGTGCTCGAAATTGGTAGTGACTGGTTCCTATGTGGAAGCGAAGGTATCTTCTTGAGCATTTGTCCATTTTTATCTGGTAATACGCATCTTGAAGATCTACAGAGCACATCCAATCATCTTCTTCCAGAAGAGGAAGGATAGAGTAAACCGTGACCATCCGGAATTTCTCTGTTTTTACAACTTTGTTCAGTGTGCTGAGATCCAGAATTGGTCTCCAGTCCCCTGTCTTTTTTGGCACTAAAAAGATAAAAACCGGATCCTATCCAGTCTAGGGGGATCATTTGGATGACTTTTTTTTGTAGCAGCTTTTGGATTTCATGTGCTGCTACTTCCCTTTGACTGGGTGGAACGTTGGGTAATTCTCTGGATGAGGTTGGACAAAGATGGAAGGGGATGCAATACCCTCTGGATATTATCCATTGTACCTAAGAGTCAGTGGTTATGTTTCACCAGGCAGTGGGGTACAAGGAAAAATTACCCCCGACCGCTTCCAGAAGTGAGTAGTCGGGCGACGCTTCAGGAGCGCTGATAGAGTTGGTCAGAGAAAGAATCTCTGGAACCCCAGTTTCACATACCTCCTCTGCCCCAAAAGGGGTGTCTTCCATTGGAGTTTTCCCCTCTGCCTCTAAGGGAGAACTCAGTGCATGCGCCATGGAAGGAGCCCTGTGATTTCGTGTGCCACATCTTCCCACTCCTCTGATTTCTGGAGTAGAATCATTGAGGAGTGGAGTGTCTGACACCAAAGGCAGATAGGATCTTGCTGTCTTGTTTGCACCTTGCCAGCATATCTTTAACTTTAGGGCCAAACAATGAAGAGGCCTCGATGGGGGCATTCATGAAGGAAGCCTTAAATGAGTCCACAAAGTCTCAAAGGCGCATCCAGGCATGGCATCTGGTGACTATACCTGCACCTGCTGCTCTAGCCGCTCCTATGTATGGAAGAATTGGAAATGGACTCTAGGGTCACTATCTGAGAAGCCACGTTGTCACAGATCTCATCAGAAACAGCTCCTGCCAAAGTTTCAGAGAGTTGGTTGATAAGATCCCTCTGGAGCCTCGTAAAGTGTGCCATATAGTTCAAAGACCTTACGGCGAAGGTCAATGAAGTAAACTCACGCTTCCCTAGTCTGTCTATCGCCCGGGACTCCTTGTTGGGTGAATTGATAGTTTGTCTCTCTTCTGCCACCATGACATCTACTGGAAGACCTTGTGACCAATGGGGATGCTCACCTGGGGGAGATAAGATTTTATCAGGCCTCCGCGGTATAGCTTCCAGGGTGTCACGAGCCTTCCAGGCAAGCTGGACGATGAGCTGGACAAGCTCATTGGCCAGCGGGGGTAACCCAGGAGGTAGGAGCTGGGCATGAAAGGCCTGCAGGAATACAGATTCCTCCGAGGAAGGATTAGAGGACTTCCAGTCTCCCCTCTGTCTAAGGATCTCGAGGATGTCATCAAAAGGACACCTCATCAGAGGGTGACTGTGGGGACCGTTCTCCATCATCAAAGTCTGTATCTTCTGTCACAGACTCCTCAGTGGAGTCCATGTGCTTCCTCTTGCATGAAGCTATGTGGGGTACTTCCTCAGTGGGAGGTTCTGGGGAAGACTGCAAAGAGCGGGTCTTATAAGGGGGCGAAACCTGAGGCGCTTGTGCCCGGTATCCAGCAGTTGTGGCTTGTGAGAGTTGTGGAATAGAGGGGGAGAGGAATCCAACATGTGGGGTTTGCCAGCAGAGGCAAGCGCCCTCTCCATGGCCTGGAAGGCCGGCCCGCCCTGGTAGGGATGGGAACCTGGAACCGAGCATGACAACCTCAGAACTTGGATCACATTCCGCCCCGATGAGCCGACCTCCAGACCAGGAGTCTCAAGAGGACTGTGAAGTGTGAGAGAGGGAGGAATCCTGGTGGATGCCATAGAAAAAAATCAATGTGGAACCAAGAATGCTCTCTGCCATGGCACAGCCACTGGCTTGAGAAGAGCCTGATGCTCAGTGCACCGAGGGCCACAAGGACAACTCCGGCTCCAAAGTGAGATCCACTATCGGGGTCAGAGGGAGAGAAGCTGCTGTCTGAGTAATGGACTTCGATGACGCTCAATGCCAGAAGTCTAAATGTCAAAATGCATGCACTCAAGGCACTCCTCAGTATGGAGAAAATCGATATATGTGCAGTAACAGAAACCTGGTTTAAGGCTCCAGGGAGCACCCCAGCACTACCAGGCTACAACTCATACCATACATTTTGGCCACAGAACCCAAACCAAAATACAAAAGGCGGGGGCACATCCATATTCATCAAGGATACCCACACCTCCAGGTTAGTGGCACAGCACGATGCTTCAGAGATCATCCATGTGCAACTAACAATGGGCAAAACTGCAATTCAAGTTGTAACTTGCTACAGATCACCCACCATGTCCCAGGACCCCCATTCCACATTTCTGGAAACACTGGGAAACATAAAGGTCCTACCAAACACCCTAATATTGGGTGATTTCAATTACCAAAACATTAACTGGGACAACTACTCAAGTACTAACTCCCTCGCCCAACATTTCCTAGAATTTATAAACTTAAATGCCCTGGTTCAACTGGTCAACACTCCCACCAAAGGTGACAACATATTGGACCTGGTCATCACCAACATGGGCGACCAGTGTTCCACACCAGAGGTCAACCCCTTGCTGGTTAGATCTGACCATAAATAAATCACTTTAGATATCCACATTCCGCCCCCACCCCCAGACAAGGAAACCACTGTGAAACCCTTTTCAAAAGTAAACTTAACGTTAAGACCAAGGTGGAACATTTCAAAGCCCCCATGCTGAAGGATAACGCTGTCCAAGCTGCAAAATCCTTTACTAATGCATTCTACAGGCACCTACAAGAATGCATGGATCGTGCCATCCCAAGCAAAAAAAAGCCTCACTCCTCCAAGAAAAGAAACCAGTCTGGTGGACTCCTGCCATAAACAAGCTATACAATAGAAAGAGGAAACTAGTACAGAAAAGAGTAAAATCCCAAGAAGGGAAGACATCCTTGATCAGTATCAGTAGGAAACTACAATCCCTCATAAAATCATCCAAGACGAGCTTTGAAAGAAAAATTGCCAAGGACTCCAAAGATAACCACAAGGCATTCTTTAATTATGTCAAGACTTTAAGTGGCAATGCTCAGATTTGCTCGGAGTTAGTGCAGAATGGTACAAAATACACTGAACAGACTGATATCGCCAACATCCTGGCAGACAGGTTCAGAGCAAACTTCAACCCCCTCTCAACCCCAAAAGGGCCCATAACCATACCAGAAGAATGTAGAGCTCCTGAAATCACAGATACTCAGGTTAAAACAGCCCTCTCCAAAGCCAAAAACACAGCATCAATGGGACTGGATGGTGTCCCAGACTGCGTCCTACATGAGCTCAAAGATGAAC
The DNA here is from genome assembly GCF_019279795.1 of Protopterus annectens. Classification (NCBI taxonomy): domain Eukaryota; kingdom Metazoa; phylum Chordata; order Ceratodontiformes; family Protopteridae; genus Protopterus; species Protopterus annectens. Next base: position 1,831,280,668 of record NC_056731.1, read on the forward strand.
TAACCCCTCACCTAAACACACTGTTCAAACTCAGCCTCTCCACAAGCTACGTACCCATAGAGTGGTGCACAGCAATGGTTATCCAACTCCACAAAGATGGAGCCATAACAGACCCCGGCAACTATCACCGTATAAGCCTGACTAGCTTGGTCTGCAAGGCTATGGAGTGCATCATCATGGAACTTATTAACAGAGACATTGGAACCTCCAAACACTGGCCCCTACTCAGTTTGGCTGCGTTAAGGTCTGATCATGCCTCCTAAACCTGGCGGACTTCTTTGAGACAGTTACCAAGACTATAGAAGAGGGAAAGGTGGCACAAACAGCCTATCTATACCTCGCTAATGCCTTCAACACCATTCCCCATTCTGGTATTATAGACAAGCTCACCAGCCTGACCATAAAGCCCTACGTCACAAGATGGGTTGCCAACTGGCTCACGGACAGCACCCACATGGTGAGAGTTGCGGGAGCTAGGTTCGACTCTAAACTGGTTACAAGTAGCATTCCCCAGGGCTCAGTCTTAGGACCCCTCCTGTTTGGCATATACTTCTCAGAGGTACAGACAAACACAGGAGGACTATGGCTGACCAAGTTTGCTGACGACTGCAAACTAGGGGCTATAATTGACTCTCTGGCTGACACAGAAATCCTCCAAATGGGTCACACTGTGACAGATACCTGGTGTCAAAATTATGGCCTCAAGCTAAATGCCAAAAAGTGCATAGTCATCCCCTTTGGAAAAAACAAAGTACCCACAAACTACCACATAGGTGGTAGTCCCCTAAATACGGAAGATGTAATAAGGGATCTGGGGACCCAAGTAGATAGTAATTTCACCTTGGATAATCACATTGCCAAAGTGGTTAAAAAATCCTTCTACATGGCCTACCTAATCACAAAAGGGTTTGCATCCAGATCAAAAGAGGTCATTGTGCTCTTCTACTCATCAGTCATCAGACCCATCATAAAGTACAATGCTCCATTTGAGATGTACCTTACAAGACACCTGCAACAGCTGGAAAGACCACAGAAGTACCTCACCAAGAGGATCACTGGCCTCAAACAGATGCCCTATGCAGCTTGACTGAAGAAACTCCAGATGTACTCAGTTGCATACCGCCTATTCAGAGTTCATTTCTGCCTGACATGCAAGGCCATGTCCAACCCAGAATTGATGGACATGCTCCACCTAAAGAAAACCTTATCCCCTCAAGCCACACACTCTAGGGATCTAAACCTCACCACAACAATAAATAGTATGTGCTGGAGGGATAGATTCCTGTCCCAGAGACTCCCCATGCTTTGGAACAAGATTCCAGTCTACATTGGGCAGAGCTCCTCGCTAACACTCTTCAAAAGAATCCTTGATGAGTGGATGGGAAACAGAAAGTTTACCCCGAGGATCACTTCAGTGGCTCTGCTGGACAGAGGCACAGGGAACTAATCTAAGGGGGTGGCGAAAGCCAACACATTCTGGCTAGGCTTATAAATGCCTTTGGGCAGATAGCCTAGTACCTACCTATGAACCTATGAACCTAAACCTACTTCAGTGGAAGTCAAAGGAGGAGTGTACATTGGAGTTTGAGGAGAAATACATTCACCTGAAGGAGGGAATGTTGGTTTTGATGGTTGGGAGAGACCTCTGGCCACAAGCAACTGGTCAACAAGCCGCAACACATCTTGTTCAGGGAGGCTCCTGGTCGACCACATAGAGAAACCTGAGGGCGAATCTGTCCTTTCTAGAAAAGGACTATATTGGCTACCAATGAATGGATCCAAGGAAGGAGAGCACTTGGGCCTTGCTAATTCGAGAAGTGCAGAGCCCGGAACCGAAGATGTCTGCACCGAAGAGAATGGTGTCGAAGTAGTCTGTGCCGATGAAGTCAGCATCATAGAAGTCGAAGGTGTCTGCACCATAAAAGCAAGTGTCTGCACTGATGGGTACAGTGCCATCAAGGAAGGTGTCTGCACCGGTAACAAAGACAGTGCCAAAAAGGACTGCACCGAGGAGCATGTCAGTGCCGAAAGTGACTGCACCATGGAGGACAGTAGTGTCATACTTGTGGCCGAAGGGGATTGCACCAACGGTGCCGAAGGAGACTGTATCTGCATGGACGGTGCCAGTAAGGGCTGTGACTGACCTGTCTTAGCCGTAAGTGTCCGGTACCAGTGTCGATAAGGAGGACATGGCTGGAGCAAAACTGAACTGGGGCGGTGCTGTGCCTGGAGCCAAAAGGGTCACAGGTGGCAGTGCCAAAGTAGTAATTTTCACTATCTTATGAGTCAACTCCCTGTGATCTCCAGAGGGAGATGAAGTGAGTGACCTCGATGAGGAAAAGGAAGAATGCCTCTTATGGGGTTTAGCAGGAGGGGTGAGCCCTCCCACCCAGAGATAGCCTCACAGAAAGGAGATTTGAGAAGATCTTTCAGGATTAACTTGTTCTTTCTCTCATTAAGAGTCCTGGTCAAAAAATATCTATAAATCCCACACAGGGGATCCACAGTAAGGTGGGAGACATTCAAACAATAGACACATAAGTCATGGCCATCAGAAAGCAATAAGTTATGGCCACAATCCTTACACTGTCTGAAACCAACACTACTTTTCTTATCTGACATAATGATGTGGAGAAGAACAACATTATCAAGAAGAAGAAGGCTACCCAAAAGGGTAAGAAGAAAGAAGGAAAGAAGGATTACCAACAATGGTAATGAAGAATTACCTCAAAGGTAAGAAAAGGGTAATAAAGTGAAATAGACTAAAGGGAGAGAGTCTTAAGGATACGATAGGGTAGGAGAATAATATAGTAACTGATTGAAAAACTTTAAAGTAGACATGATATATAAAATTTCAAAAAATGATTCACTTAGCTAAGAGAGAGAGTGGCTTGACACTGCTGTACAGCAATGCTGCAAATGAGATCTGAGGTAACAGGGAGCAGATTATTCTGAGTAGGACCTTGGCTTGAGAGTTTTTGGCTAACGCAAGCTTGATATATGCCCGGCTCGGTTCCGAGGACCAAACTGATAAACCTATCAGCATACCTCCCAACTGTACTGAACAACTCAGTTTTTGCTGAGTTTTGGGAGCCAAATAATGGGGTGCCACGGTTCCTGAGTGGCACCCCTTCATTTCTGACTTTTTCGCTGCTTTTTAAATATATATATTTTTTTTCGAGGTTTGAGCTGATGTCATCACACAATGATGTCACCTCCTTCGGGGCTACCCATCTGTCAGAAATTAGCTCAAGGGCTCACAATCACGTATTTCTGGTCAGCTTTGTGAATGCATGTGTGTGCGGGCAGTGTCCGGATGCGAGCGAGCGCCAGAGCATTTGTTCTAATGGAGCCATTTTCTTTTGTGAAGTGGATTCTGGCTGGAAGTCATTCTAATGGAGCCGTTCTCTTTTTGGGAAGTGGATTCGTTCGTCTGCCTGCATAGAAAGAATTCTGGCTGGAGCTCAGCAAACTGAACGGATTGAAGTAAGTTTTGTGTGTGTGTGTGTGTGTGTGTGTGTGTGTGTGTGTGTGTGTGTGTGTGTGTGTGTGTGTGTGTGTGTGTGTGTGTGTGTGTGTGTGTGTGTGTGTGGGGATAGATTGTTAATGCTTGTCAGGGAGACAATGTTCTACAAGATACCAGTTATAATGTCAGCTTTAACAAGGGAAATAAGTTATTACACAGCACCTGCTTTTTCTTATTGAGGAATGGGTGGTCACCAATCTCCCGCCCTACCACTCCACTTGAGCTAAAGTTTTCTGCAGAATGAGGTAGATAATCAAATTATTTTCCACTCCACAGGAACTGCAAAAATCAGAAACCAGAATTTATGATTGTGGAGATGAGACATGCACAAGTGTCTAATAACATACAAAATCATGGGAAGCAACGTAATTTCAATACAAACATTTTCCAAACAGTTAGTTACATAATTTACCCTAGAAAACAGTCCAATACTTCATTTTCTGCACAAGTGGATTAAAACTGAGCTCCACAGATTTGCTAAGTTATGGAAATATGCATATAGCACCCTAGAGTAGTGTTCACAGATGAGTGTCTGGTAGCTGGGAAGCTCTCGTAACCTGTCCAGTGTCAGGCAAAAAAACTTGTATGGAGCCACTGTGCACTGCAAAGGACAGAAGTCAAATGTCATGGCAATTAAGTAGCAGGCAGGAGCAGGTTTGATTAAGATGGATTATACGCTGGAAATTAAATCTGAGTTTTGATGTATGGAATGTCACTTTGTTGCTATGGAAGTAACTAGATATTGTGTGGGAGGCTGAAAAGTATTAGCTACATTTAGTTGGCCTTACCACTACACTCAGAATTGGTTTTAGGGTTATACTTGTAGGAATGTTAAAGATACCTGAGGGAGTGTGATTGGGATGAATGACATGCCTGATCCGAATCCAAGTAGTGCCATGTCTGTACTATTAATGAACCGGCCATAACAAACAACATTTTCAATCACAATTATGCTCATAAGTATGCATGGTACCATAGCTTCTTTGGCCAAATGTCACCTTCGTAACCATGTAGCCTTGTCAGTAGGCCTGATACTATATGTTCTGGAGCCTCAGGCTAAAGGATGTAGTGAACCCTCAACTGATTACTGTTTGGTGATGACTTGGGCCATCTGGCTTGAACAATAGCTAGATGGATCCAGAAATCATAAATGTGTAGTGAGTGTATTCTCAGAAAGCCTAAGCAGTGTGTGTGTGTGTGTGAAAATGCCCCAATTTAATACACCTGGTGGCTAGAGGTACTCAGGCTCAAACCCTGTATCTTGGGTACAGGGTAAAAAGAGCCTAAAGTCTCTAGCCACCACCACTTGTGAATTTATGCCTCATTTTTGATTTGTTCCTCATAAAGTCTGTGGTTTTCAGGATTGTTGGGCAATCACTGAAGGACTGAATTCACTAAATAATAACATGCATTTGAATTTCAGACTTCATATTCTCCAGAAAATAAATGGTAACACAAAAACTTTTATTCTAGCAATTTTCTAAGTTTATAAGAGAAATGTGTCCATATTTTGGGACTGTATTCCTCTATTATTGGCTTTGTACAGGTTTTTTGTGCTAAGACATTGGGAGCTATGGTGAGAAGTGAGAACTGAATTCTGTATTCCCCCATTATTTGCTTTGTCCAGGTTTTTTGTGCTAAGAGGTTGAGAGCTATGGTGACAAGTTGTATTGCTTTGTTTAGCAGATTTCTATTAGTGTTTGTGCATTGTGCTACAAAATGTAAAAATAAACCCAAATAATCATTATAGTAGTAAAGCAGTATGCACACATTCGTGTTTATGGTAAATGGGGCAAAATAGACAGGTAATGGGACATTGGAATGGCTGTGGGGGGGGGGGCTCTGGTGCCATAATTTGGTTGTCTGTTCTTCAGTTTTCATTTGAAAGTTGGTATCCCACAATCCCACTGGACCAGGCGTGGTTGCATAATTATGTATGCAAATTTTATGTTAATCAGTGTACAGATTTGTACTTATTGTTCACGGGCCTTGTCCAGATTTTTGATTTTTCCAGGTTGAGAGGTATGCCCATCAGTAAGGAATGAACAAAGATTAACAACATCAGATCCCATATTTATGCACATCCTCTATTATTAACAATATATTTTATCTTCATACCTTTATCAAAGGTTTGCCAACAAGAAATGAACTCAGTTTAATCAAGGTGGACCAAGACTTCATACTTTTGACAATTTTTTAGCTAAGTTTGTCATGAAGATCTTATAGTTATAATTTAAAATAAAAAAAGGTTTATATGAACTTGAGTAACCTGAGTTCTTATTTCATTTATGGATAAGACTACTTCCTCCTTCCTTATAGGAGGGGGAAGCAATCTTAGTATTGTTAAGACTGTTCCTTTCATGATTCTAGGATGCTCTGCAATGCACTTACTTCATTATGGTACCTACAGAATCCCTGTAACATTCACTCTCCTCCACTTCCATCAAGTCCCCCTGGGATCTTGATGTCTTCTGTCTGGCAAATTCATCCATTACTATTTTCAACTCTTCCTTTGTTAATCTAGCCATCAGTACCTCCTGCTTCCACTGACCTCAGCTTTAGTAATCTTAGCCCCCTTAAGAATTCCTTTTTTATCGAATTTTTCATGTGAACTTCTTTCCTCCAAATATAACTCCTCATGGTACTTTCCAAAAATGTCTAAATTTCTTCTGGAGCTTGCTATACCCTGTCTTTTGGTGTTAGCTGAATAATTTACACAGCAGGAGTCATTTTCTTTTCTTGCCTTAACTGGACTGCCAGACACCTTACAGACTTTGTTGAGATAAAAAAAATCCTCTGTGCATAATGGTTCTGAAGATAAAATCATTTTGTCTGTCAGCTTGTTTAATTCTGACTTACAAATATTTCTATAAAAACATAATCATCACCCCTAGCACAGAAAATATGCATTTCACTTAACTATTCACACCATTATTCCCCAGCAAGTTTTTTGTTCTCTCTTATTTTTTTCTACTATACTATTGCAAGTTTAACTCAACTGTTCTTTTAAATATTTCCCAGAAATTCAGTTTCTTGAGGCTCATCATGGAAATTTCCCAACCATTCCTCTAGATGAAACTAGATGAAACTTGAATTTATCCCAAAAATAAGAAGTTAATGTAATTACCATAACATTCCATCTGTGTTTTCAATCTTCATTTATCCTTGACCTTTGGGAACACAGTTCCATTTCTTGGAATGGGTTCAGCCATTACACAGCTTGTGCAAGCCAAAATCTTGAGCTAAGACTCTACTCACAATACCCCTCTCCAGATTATCTCAGATCGAGTTTGCAGCTACACAGAAAGACAGAAGAATATGTATATGAAATTGAAGAGGCTGCATCCAAGGTCAAACCTGATAAAGTTACCAGGACAAGTGTCAAATCCTCCAAAAAGTCTGCAGGAGGGGGAAGGAAGGTGGGGTGCCACAGATAAATGAAGTTCAACAACACAGATGGAATGTTATGGTAAGTACATAACTTCTTAATCTGATGTCAATCTTCATTTATCCTTGACCTTTGGGACAGAGTCCCCAGCTACTTTAGATCTTGGGTGGCCTTATGTAAGGATATTCCTGATAACCAAAGAGCCAAAGGATGCTCTTCCCCTGGAGACCAGATCCAATTTCCAATGAGTGATAAAGGTATGCAGAGTAGCCCATGTTGCTGCTGCACATATTTCATCCATGGAAGGCTTGGTATGGAAAACAGAAGACGTGGCTATTAACCTAGTAGAATGTGCCCTCACTGGTGCTGGTAATTGGAGATTCTTTTTATTGTATATGAAAGTAATACGGTCTCTTAACCACCATGACAATGTGACTTTTAAAACAGGTTTCTGCAGAGATGGACTGGAAAAGGAAATTAATAACTGATCCGATTTTCTAAATTCTTTAGTCCTGTTGAAGTAGAAAAGAAACTGTCTGTGAACATCCAGCAAATGTAAGGAATATTTGCCTTTGTTAGAAAATTTTGGAAAGAAAACAGGTAAGTCAATGGTTTGATTAATATTAGTTTCTGAGACCACCTTAGGAAGAAAAGATGGGTTGGTTCTTAGAGTAACCCTATCCTTATGGAAAATCAAGTATGGAGGTTTTGAAGATAATGCTTGTAATTCATAAATCCTTCTGGAGGAGGTAATAGCTATGAGAAAAATGGTCTTCCATGAAAGAAACTTAAAGTGACATGTAGCCGCTGGTTCAAAGGGAGAAAGCACCAAAGACTGCAAAACTAAAGTCAGATCCCAAAAAGCTAGAGAGTCTTTAAACAGAAATTTTAACCACAAGACTCCCTTCATGAACACTATACACAGTCTATGGGAAATTAGTGAATGATCTTCAAAGCCATTGTGGAAATTGGAAATAGTAGCTAGTTCGACCTTAACATAGAAGCAGATGCTCCTTGACTAAAAAGCATCGCTAAAAACTCCAATACCTTTTCAACTGGTGCAGTAAAGGGGTTAAGACCACGATTATCCAACCAAATAGAAAATCTTTTCCATTTGCTATGGTAAAGTTTCCTGGTGGATGGTCTATGGGAAGCCAGTAGAATTTTTTGGACTGGGGAAGATAAATTTTTCTGCCTGGTGACTAATGGAATTGGAAGAGCCAAGCTGTAACCTTGAGATTCTGAATATTGGGGTGCACCACACCCTGTGGATGAGACAGAAGATCCAGAACTGGGTCCAGAATCCATGGATGGTGAATTAGATGAGGCCATAGAAAGGGGAACCAGACTTGTCAAGGCCAGAAGGGCACAATGAGGATCACCTTGCTTCTCAACCTGCTGGCTTTCTTTAAGAAGAGAGGAATCAGTGGGAAGGAAGGAAAGGCATAGAGTAATCCCATGGGCCAATAGTGAAGGATAGCATCTCTTGGGGACTCCCTCTGAGGGTCGATTATGGCATAGTAGCTGCTGCACTTGTTGTTTAGTGGTGATGCAAAGAGGTCATAGCAAGGCTGGCCCCAGTGACAGAAAATCTTCTTTGTCACTCTGAGACTGAGAGACCACTCATGAGGCAGGAGAATATATATGCTCAGTTTATCTGTCATCACGTTCGAGCTCCCCGGGATGTGTGTTGCTATTAGAAAGTGGTTGGAGGATATCGCCCATTGCCACACTCTGACAGCTTCTCGACACAGGGGGTAAGACTTGGTTCCCCCCTGCTTGTTGATGTACCAAACTACTAACATGTTGTCTGACTGGACTGCAATCTTTCCTAGAAAGAGGATAGACTGGAAGGCTTGCAACACTAACAGCACTGTCCTCACTTCCAGAACACTGATATGCAGATTGACCTCTATCAGGGACCAAGTGCCTTGGACTGTTCTTCCCAGTTAATGCCCCCCACCCCATCTGGCTGGTGCCCATGGTCACTATGGCCTGGGTTGAGGTGGAACAAAGGGACAGCCTAAACTAATTTCCTTGGATTCCATCCGCCAGCATAACTACTTCTTGTAACATCTGATGATTAAAATTGGATGCGTCATTGGATGGGTTAGGATGGACCATTGCGATGCTAGAAGTCATTGCAACAACCGCATGTGAAATCTTGCTAGTGGAACTAAGATAATGGTCACTGCCATGGACCCTAAAGCTTGAAGGACTAGAAGTGCAGGAGCCCTGTCATTGGAGAGAATGGCTTGTACTTGGGATTTTATCTTCTGTAGCCTGGGAAGAGGAAGGAAAGGTACACAACAGATGGTATTCAGATGAGCTCCTATAAACTCTAGGTCATAAGTGGGACTTAGTTGAGATTTTGGCTGATTCACTGTAATTCCCAGACAAGCAAACACGTTTAAAATTCAATCTGTTGCTTGAAGCAGTAGATGCCTGGCGGGAGTGGTGATGAGCCAGTCATCTAAATAAGGAAACACCCAGAATCTGTGCAGTCTCAAGTGAGCTGTTACTGCTGGCAAACACTTGGTGAACACCCTGGGGACTGTGGTGAGGCCAAAGGGCAGCACACTGAACTGAAAATGACTGGCTCCTAGCGAAAAGTGGAGGAGCCTTCTGGAGTATCTGTCCATTTTTATGGGGTAATACGTGTCCTGAAGATCTATAGAGCACATCCAATTGTTTTCCTTTAGAAAGGGAAGTATAGACTGAACCGTGACCATCCGAAGTTTTGCTTGCTGAAACAAATTTGTTCAGAAGGTTGAGATCTAAAATTGGTCTCAGTCCCCTGTCTTTCTTGGCACCAAAATAAATCCAGAACCTATCTGGTCTGGTGGGACTTCTTGAATGACTCTTTTTTCTGTCAGCTTTTGAATCTCTAAAGCTGCTTAATCGCTCTGATTGGGTGGAACATTGGGGAGTCTTCATTTTGATCTTGGAAAAAGAGTGAAGGGAATATGGTAACCTGTGGCAATGATCCTCTGCAACCAAATATCCAAACTTATTTGCCACCAGGCTCTTGAGTGCAGAGAAAAATCTTCCCCTGACTGCTTCCAGAGGTAAGAAATCAGGCCCCCATTCAGGATCACTGGTAGGATTTGTAGAGAAAGAATGTCTGAAACCCTGATTTTGTAGGCCACTTCTGCCATGAGGTCAACATCTTCCATTACAGCTCCCCCTCTGCCCCAAGGGGAGCCACCACCATGTGTGTCCTGAAAAGGCCCTTGGGATTTTTTGAACCACATCTTCCTGCTCCTCTGATTCCTAGAGTAGGACCATTGTGGAGAAGAAAAATGTATGCTCACTGCAGATAGGGTCTTTCCATTTGTCTTGCACCTGGCTAGAGTTTCTTTGACTTTAAGGCCGAATAAGGATGATCCGTCAAAAGAAGCATTGATGAAGGAAGACTTAAATTGCTCCGCAAACTCACACAAGCACATCCAGGTGTTACACCGTATGGCAACACCTAAACCCGCTGCCCTCACTTCCCCTTCAGCTGCATGCACAATAAGCCCCATGGACAAATTGGAAATAGACTCCAGGGTGGCTAGCTGGGAGGCCACTTTATTCTGGGCTTCCTCAAACAAATCTCCTTTTAAGTTATCTAATAGGTCCTTGATCAGACCCCTCTGGAGCCTAGTGAAATGCTGGTGGTCTTCTGGAGCTGACAGTATTTTGTCCGGTCTCCAGGGAATTGGCTTTATGAAGTCAGGAGCCTTCCAAGCCCGCTGCACTATCAATTTAATAAGATCATCAGCAGGAGGGGTCACCCAAGAAGTAGATGAGTGAGCACCAAAGCCTGAAAGTACACTGATTCATCAGAGGCAGGGTCTTTGGGCTTACAGTTACCCCTCTGTTTTAGAATCTCTAGAATATCTCCAAAGGAGACATCTTCCAGGAGTGACCAGGGGGAACCCTTCCCATCATTGAAATCCACATCTTTTTTCTGGGATGGCTCCTCAGTGGGAATCTCTGAGGAGGACTTGGAGAAAGAGGGGCCCTGTGCAGGGGTATCTTACAGCTTAGGTGCTCCTTGTTTAGGAGTGGAGGTTGATGGCAGCTCTGTTGAAGAGGGGTCCTGGGATAATATCCTGACACAGAAGAGGCCAGCTGAGAGCCTGCAGAGGCCAATGCCCTATCCATTACCTGGAAGGCAGCCCACCTGAAGAGGGGTGGGAGCCCGGAACCGAGAAGGACAACCTTGGAACCAAGGTCACACCCGCTCTGACAGACCTACCCCCAAAGCAGGTGCCAAGATGGAGCCCACGTCAGATGAGGTTCTGAGAGTCAAGGATGACTCCAAATAAAAAACTGGAGTCGATCCAGAACCCACAGACCTGACAGCTATGGCTCAGGAGTACATCAGTTCCAAAGGAACCAAGGAAGTCAAGGCAGACCCAGGAACCAAAGTAGAAAAAGCTGTCAGCACAAGAGGAGCTGGAACTGGAGTGATCAGATTTGTAAGCTCAAAGCCCTCAGAGGAGGTTAGAGGAGGAACATTTGTTGGAGTCCTGGGAGAAAACTCCCCAACTCCAGAGGAAGAGGGGTCTGGGAAAGACAGAAAGACCCCTGGCCACTAGGAACTGATCCACCAACCTCACAATGTCGACTTCAGTTAGACTCCTGGAGGAATGAACAGATAAGCCTGAGGGGAATTCTGGTCTGTCAAGAAAAGGACTGGGTAGCTGTCCCATAAAGGGGTCAATAGAGGGTGAATACCTTTTCCTGGGTGTGGTAATTATGTCTGTTTTTGGCACTGATGAAGGTTCCAATATTTGTGGAGTCGGTACAAACAGGGAAGCTGAAGATATCAGTACTGATGTGACCAGCACCAGGTCTGTGGTGCCATAGTAGACAGTGCTGAAGTAGTCAGTTCTGAAAGATTCCTTGCTTTAGCCTTCAGTTCCACTGAAGTAGTGGCAGCAGAAGGCTTATGCTTTTTTTGCTGCTGGAGCCATAGGAGACATCAGCACCAAGTGACTTTTCTTAAGTCCAAGATCAGATTTAAAGGGGGACGTATCAGTCTTGGATACAGCCTCCTCAAAACAGGACTTAATTATACCTTTCAAAATTAATTTATTTTCCTTTCAACTAAGGTCCAGTTGCTGAACGCCTAGCAAATAGTACAGTCTTGTTGAAGATGAGCCAGGCCTAAACAATACACACAGGAAGAATGCCCTTCAGAGTTGGGCATCTTACATTCACAGTCCTGGTACTGTTTAAAGCCAGTAGATCCTTTTGATTTATCTGCCATGTTGACAGGCATAAAAAATGAAGGTCAACAGGCAGCAATCACACACACACACACACACACACACACACACACACACACACACACACACACACACATACAAGAAAATGAAAATTGCCAACAAAATGGTAGTCCAAAATTACCTAAAGAGGTAGAGAAACAGGGAAGTACTACCACAATGGTAAGAAATGGTAAAAAGAAGCACACTCACTCAACAAAGAAATATGAGAGAAAACTGGAAGAAAAAACAAGGTGGGTAGAAGAAGTACAGATAAAGAATATATATACATGTATGTATATATGTAAATATAAGGTTAAACAGGAAAATCAAGGGAAAAATCTATGACATTTTTACTTAGCTGTGAGAGAATCTGGCTGATGCATCTTGCGATGAGAGTTTTTGGCTTGTGCAAGCTTTGTAATGGCGGAACCAGTTCTGAGGATTGGAACTGTATCCCAAAGGTCAAGGATAAATGATGATTGACAATATCAGATCATGTGTTACCACAAATGAGGTATTAAATCTCCGATGCCTTAAAAATGTTCTATTTTCTTCCCTTACCTTCACTACCAATCAGAGATAAAAAATCTAGAGCAATCTACTAAATACTTGTGCTCATTAGAGATTACAATCCTACCTAATCTGGAGTACCTGTGTTAAACTGGTGAATAACATGAGTTAGCTTCACCTTACATTTCCCCATTAGGCAGAATCTGTCAAACCCATATTCTCACAATATACTGCATCTCTATTAGTATACTCTCATATATTGATTTACAAGAAACATATGTAAAGTCAAGCCATATATTATTTTAATAACTGCAGACTTAATATATAACTCAATGTTTGGAAAGCCAGTACCACCTTCCTCCCAATTTTTTATATGCCAATCTAAAGAAACCTTAACTTTTTAGGATACCTTAAAGATTTTAATAGAATAGAATTTATTTAAATAAACTTTTTAGAAGGATGGAGAATTAATGATGGACTAAAGAATAGAAATTTTGGTAGAATTATCATTTTGATCAGTGTAAGTCTATCCTCTAATGTGAAGAATAACCTATTCCAATTATCGGTTGATTTTATAATTATATCAATTAAGTTTTTGTAACTTACCAATAGGTTCATAGGTTCATAGGTTGGTACTAGGCTATCAGCCCTAGGGTCTATACAAGCCTAGCAATAACAATTCTCTGGCTATTTCTTCCCACACTATTTACTTTCCTGGACCCCTGTCTAGCAGGGCAACTGACGTGATCCCTGGGGTGAATTTCCTTTCTCCCATCCAATCGTCAAGGTTCCTTTTGAAAAGGGCCAAAGAGGCACTCTGCTTAACATGTATAGGCAATCTATTCCAGAGTCTGGGGAGTCTCTGGGTCAGGAACCTATCCCTCCAGCATGTTTTGTTTATTGTGATGACAAGGTTTAGATCCCTGGAACATGTGGCTCTGAGGGATTGGGATGTCTTTAAGTGTAGCATGTCCAACAGTTCTGGGTTTGACATGGCCTTGTATGTTAAACAGAGATCGCCTCTGAGTAGACGATATGCGACAGAGTATAGCTGGAGGTTTTTAAGGCGGTCAGCGTAGGGCATCTGCTTTAGGCCTGTGATTCTTTTAGTGAGGTATTTCTGAGGCCTTTCCAGTTGTTGCAGATGTCTTGAGAGGTACATACCAAACGGGGCATTGTATTCTATAATGGGTCTAATGAGGGATGAGTACAGTGGGACAATGACCTCCTTTTTTGTGGATGAAAAGCCCTTCATGATGAGGTGTGCCACATAGAAGGATTTCCTGACTGTTGTGGCGATGTGGTTATCAAAGGTGAGACCACTGTTCACCTGTGTCCCTAAGTCTCTTATCACACTTTCAGTGTTTAGTGTACTGCCACCTATATGGTAATTCACGGATACATGTTTTTTCCCAAAGGGGATAATTATACATTTCTTGGCATTGAGCTTGAGCCCATGGCTCTGGAACCAAGCATCTGTTTCTGTAAGGCCCTTTTGTAGAGTATCCACATAATTTGGGGATTCAATAATGGCTCCCAGTTTGCAGTCATCTGCGAACTTTGTTAGCCAGAGTCCCTTATTGTTGGCCTGTACTTTAGAGAAGTAGATGCCAAACAAGAGCGGTCCCAGGACTGAACCCTGAGGTACTCCACTTGTCACTTGTCTGGAGGTGGATTTTGAGTCGGCTACTTTTACAGTGTGGGTTCTATCAGTAAGCCCATTAGCAACCCATTGGGTGACATAGGGATTAATGCACAGCCTAGTACGTTTATCTATGATTCCAGAGTGGGGGATGGTGTCAAAGGCCTTGGCAAGGTCTAGATAGGCTGTGTGGACCACCTTACCCTTGTCCTTGGCTCTGGAGACTGATTTGAAGAAGTCAATCAGGTTCAGGAGACAAGATCGGCCCTTCACGAACCCAAACTTTCATTGGACTCAATAGTAATTCCTAAATACTTAATCTGTGAATTGTCCTAGTTAAATTTTTACGAGTTTTCAAAATGGTGGTTATCCTTTTATTAATAAGCAATGTTTTTTTTGTTTTATTGATTATATTTCAAACCTGAAATCTTTTCAAAATGTTGCATAGAGTTGATTATATATGGTCTAATGAGAAAAAGAAGTTATTTACTGTCTATAATGTTCCATTTGTGTTGTCCATTTTCATTCTTCCTCAACCTGTGGGTTCAGATACTATCCTCTGATCCAACTCAGCCATTGCAATAGCTCATAGCAACCAAAAACTTCTCAAGCTCCTCCCTTACCCATCCCATAATGCAACCTTCCAAGCTACCTCAGATCTTGTTTGCTGATAGAAAAATACCTATATATATATATATATATATATATATATATATATATATATATATATATATATATATATATATATGCAACACAAGGTATAGAAGATTACATATATAAATAGTGAAACTGTGGAAGTGACTCTATAGGTCTACTCAGTCTTTTAGAAGTCCGAAGGTAGGGGGTTGGAGGGTGGGTTGTTGAGGAAGAATGAAAATTGCAACACAGATGGAATGTTATGGTGAGTACATAAATTCTTTATCTGATGTCAATTTTCATTCTATCCTGAACCTGTGGGACAGAGTCCCCAGTTACCCTAGATCTTGGGTGGACTTAAGGAGAGACGTACCTTAACACCATTGAACCAAATGATGCTGTTCCCCTGGAGACCCAGTCCAATTTGTAATGAGTAACAAAGGTATGTGGGGTAGCCCAAGTTGCAGCTGCACATATATCATCCATGGATGCGCTAGTTTGAAATACTGACAAACTCGCCATGGTTCTAGTTGAATGGGGTCACAATGATGTCAGTAAAGTAATACTGTGTTTCTTGTAAATGAATGAAAAACAATCTGTGATCCATCTTGCCAATGTTACTTTGGTCACTGGTTTGTCCAATTTTTCTTCTGAGAAGTAAATGAACAGCTGGTCAGATTTCCTGACAATTTTGTGTCCTATAAAGGTAAAACCTTAATTGTCTGCAAACATCTAATAAAGTAGCAGATATTCGCCTTTATTGGAAAATTTAGGAAGAACTACTGGTAAACTGATGGATTGGTTCATATTGCTGTCTGATGCTATTTTAGGTAAAAATGATGGATTAGTATGTAATGTAACCCTGTCTTTAAGAAAGATCAAATATGGTGGTTGTGACAATAAGGCTTGAATCTCTGAAATTCTTCTTGCAGAGGTTATGGTTACTAAAAATATAGGTTTTCAAGAAAGGAACTTGAGATTACATTTCACTGCTAGTTCAGAAGGAAGTTGTATGATTGCTTGCAGCACCAAATTCAGGTCCCAAGGGGGAGTAGTGTCTTTATAAGGGGTTTTTAGTAAAATAGTTATTTTCAGAAAAGCTTTACAGAGCTTGAGACCAGCAACTAGAGAACATTGAAATCTAATCTGAAAATTGGAAATTGCAGCTAAATGTACCTTGACTGTTGAAGGAGCTGGTCCTTCATTAAACAGTTGGGCTAAAAAAATCAAAAATACGATAGATCAGAGCTGAGAAGGGTCCCAGATTGTTTTGTAGTGCCCAATAGACAAATTTCCTCCGTTTACTGGAGTACAGTTTATGTGCAGATGGCTTATGACAGGATAAAGTTATGTGATGGACTGGCGAAGAGAGCTTAGGTTGTCTGGCTATCAGCAGAACTGAAGAAGCCAAGCAGTTATCCTGAGGTTTGAAATGTTCAGATGAATCATACCTGTTGGGTGAGACAGGAGGTCTGGAGCTGGATCCAGAATCCCTGGTGGTTGAAGTAAGTGAGGCCAAAGGAAGGGGAACCAAATCTGTCAAGGCCAATAAGGTGCCATGAGAATTACTTTGCTCTTCAACCTGTTTGCTTTCTGTAGAAATGTTGAGATTAATGGAGTTGGAGGAAAGGCATAAAGGAAACCAGGAGGCCAGCTGTGAAGAAGAGCATCCCTTGGTGATTCCCCTCATGGGGAGATCAGGGAAAAATAGCTGCTGCATTTGTTGTTTAGGGGAGAGGCAAAAAGACTGCAGCAAGGCTGGCACCATTTGTGGAATATCCTTTCCACAACTATCTGATTGAGGGACCACTCATGAGGCATAAAAATGCATCTGCTCAATTTGTCTGCTATCACACTGGACTTCCCCGGAATGTGCGCTGCTATGAGAAAGCAGTTGGATATGATCACCCATTGCAACACTCTGACAGCTTCTCAACACAAGGGGTAGGATCTGGTTCCTCCTTCTTTGCTGATGTGCTAGACTACTAGCTAGACTACTGATATGTTATCTGTTTGAATTGCAATCGTCCCCAAAGGGAGAGCATTCTGGAAAGCCTGCAATGCTAGTAGCACTGCTCTCATCTCTAGGACATTGATATGCAAGTTGGCCTCTTCGGGTGACAAAGTGCCTTGGACTGTATTTCTCAGAAAATGCCCCCCCCTAACTGAAAGTGTCTGTGGTCACCATGGCCATGGGCTGAGGGGGGAATAAACATTTGGCCTTGTTGATTCTGCTCGGATTGAATCCACCATGAGAGGCCTCTCTTGCATAGGTTGGTGATTCTTATCTGGGTTGATACTGTCTGGTGTAGAATGGACCATTGTGTTGAAAGATGCCACTGCAAAATTCTCATGTGAAACCTGACTAGCAGACCTAGAGCTATTGCTGCCCCCATGGACCCTAGAGCCTGAAGAATCAGTCATGTGGAGACCTTCATACTGCAAATCATTTTCCTGAGTTGTGATCTGATACTTTCTACTTCTGAAAGGGGGACAGACGCTATTGTTTGTCTTGTGTTGAGAACTGCACCTATGAATTCCAAACATTGCGTGGGCTCTAGAAGGGATTTCTCATAACTTATAGTTATCCTCCAGATTGGAACACATCTGGAGGACATTGTATCTTGCTTGTAGTAGTTGATGCCTGGTTGGAGCGGATATGAGCCAGTCATCCAAATATGGAAACACTCGAAATCCTTGGAGTCTCAAGTGAGCTGTGACTACTGCCATACACTTGGTGAACACTCTGGGGGCTGTAGTGAGACCAAAGGGCAGAGTTCTGAACTGATAATGACTGGCTCCCAGCCAGAAGCATAGGTACGTTCTGGATCACCTGTCTATCTTTATGTGGTAGTACACATCTTAAAAGTCTATAGCGCACATCCAGTCATCCTTTCCAAAAATGGAAGAATGGACTGAACCATGACCATCTGGAACTTGCTGAGCCAAACTTATTTGTTTAGTTTGCTGAGATCCAAAATTGGTCAGTCCCCCTGTCTTTTTGGTACTAAAAGAACCCTGAGTAAGTTCTGGATTCTCTCTGGTCTGGGGTGACTTCTTGGATGACTCTTTTTCTAGCAACTTTTGTACCTGAATAGCTGCTTGCTTCCTCTGACTCAGTGGAACATCTGGGATTTTTTTGTACTGGGGAGGTGGAAGGGAGAAGGGTATAATATATCCTCTGGAAATAATCCTCTGCACCCATGTAACTGATGTTATTGTTAGCCAGGCTCTCTGGTGCAGGGACAGTTGGCCCTCAATTGCCACCAGAGTTGGACAATTGGGCCTCCTTTCAGGAGCACTGAGAAGGTCTTTCAAAGAATGTATCTCTGGACCCTTGGTTTTGTGGGCCTCCTCTGCTGTGAGACTGTCATCTACCATTCAAGTTTCCCCCTCTGCCTCTAGGGGAACTACCTCCACATATGTCTTGAAAAGGCCCTTGAGAGTTTTTGAACCACATCTTATCATTACTTCTCAGATTCCTAGGAAAGGATCTCTGATGAGTGAAAAAAATGTATGCCCACAGCAGATAGAGTCTTTCCAGCTTTTCACATCTAGAAAAGGTATCTCTTATTGTAGGACCAAACAAAGAAGTGCTCTCAAAAGGAGCTTTGATGAAAATTGACTTGAAAAGCTCTGTTAAATCACATAAGCTCATCCAAGCATGCTTCCTGATAGAAATGTCTGAACCACTACTTCGGTCATCCCTTTGACTACAAGAGAGAGATGAGCCTCACTGACAAGTTTGAGATGGATTGTAGGGTGGCCAATTGAGAAGAAACTGATGCTTGTACTTTTTCAGATACGGATCCTGACAGGGTATCTGAAAGTTTATTTATCAGATCACTTTGCAATCTCATAAAATGTATTAGATAGTTAAAGAACCTTAGTGTGAGGGTCAATGATGCATAAACACGCTTCCCAAACCTATCCATCATCTGAGACTCCTTGTTAGGAGGATGGATAGAAGAACTTTCCTCAGCTAGTTCTTTCTTGGTGGCTGCCACCAGGACCATGGCATCTACTGGTACACCTTTAGTCCAAAACTGTTTATCATTTGGGGCTGTAATAATTTTATCTGGTTTCCAGGGTATCAGTTTGATGGTTTTGGAAGCCTTCCAAGTCAACTGAAAAATGAATTCTAGGAGCTCATCAGTGGGCAGAGTCACCCAGGAGGTAGGTGGATGAGTACCGAAAGCCGCCAGGTACACAAACTTCTCAAACAAAGGATTTCTGGGTTTCCAGTCTCTACTTCAGGATTTCTAAGATGTCTGCAAAGCAGATATCATTAGGAGGTGACCTTGGGGACCCTTCACCCTCATCAAAGTCCATGTCTTCATTGATGGATTCCTCAGTGGAGTCCAGGTGCTTCCTGTTGCACATCATCCTCTTAGGGACCTCCTCAGTGGGATGTTCTGGGGAGGTATCAGAAGAGGTGGGGATATCCTGCTGGGAAGCCTGGGGTTTTGGAACTCATTGTCCCTGTGGAAGACCAGAGTGAGAAGCTGTAGGCAGAGATGTCAGAAGTGAGGGTTGTATAGCTGAGGAGGTAGGTACTGTCTGAGCTGCTGAAGCAGACATGGTCCTCTCCAAAGCTTCAAAAGCTGATTGCCTCTGAGAAGAATAGGACTCCAGATCCTATAGGGCATGCCTCTGGGCCACAGTCCCTCCCTGTCTGGAAGGCAATACTCCTGAGGCTGAAGCCGGGTACAAGTTGGTCCAAGCTGAATCCCTGAGGTGTAGAGACAGCTCTGAAAATCTCAGAGTCAAGACCAAAACCTCAATGCTGACAAGGCCGCTATGGCTCAGACAGGTCTCTGGCTCTGACTGAGCAGAAGAACTCAGAGCAAACATCAGATCCAAGGAGAGGAAAGTTCTTGGATTCAATCCTGATGGCACCAGACAGTTCGGATCCAATGACTCTGATGCTTCAAGGGAAGCTCAAGGAGGTAGTGGTGAGGTAGCAGATGTATGGAACTGCTGATCTGAAGGGGTAGGAGCTGAGAGAACACCTGACCTGAAGAGGTAGGAGCTGAGGGAACTCCTGACATACCCTGCGCCCAGAGTACCTTCTTCACTAGTCTCTCCATGTCTTCTTCAGTAAGGCCCCTACAAGAGTGAGTGGACATTGCTAAGGGTAACTTCAGTATCTCAAAAATGGGGAAGGGACTCTGAATGGGACTGGGCCAATTTAAGGGGAATAATGAGTCCTCAGAAAGTATTGTGGAGTTGGAGATTAACCTTCCACTGGATCCAAAAGTATCAGCTCTGAGAAGTCATTTTTCTTAAGGCATGGTGGATCTGAGGAAATAGACAGATCTGAAAGTCTATGTTTTTTGGCTTTCGGATCCGATGAAGGGGTCGGAGCTAATATCTTAGTGTTTTTTGAAGTCAGATCTGACGGAGAGGTCAGAACCAAAATAGTTCTTTTTCTTCCTTTCTCAGACACTGTCGAGGAAGAAGAAGATGCAGGACTAGCCTGTCCAGATTTGCCCTTTTTTGATTTTTCTACAGGATAACCTCCAGAAACTGCCTCACCAAAGGAGGAAGGGAATAAACACTTATAGGTTCATAGGTTGGTACTAGGCTATCAGCCCTAGGGCCTATACAAGCCTAGCCATAACAATTCCCTGGCTATTTCTTCCCACATTATTTACTTTCCTGGACCCCTATCTAGCAGGGCGACTGACGTGATCCCTGGGGTGAATTTCCTTTCTCCCATCCAATCATCAAGGTTCCTCTTGAAGAGGTCCAAAGAGGCACTCTGCTTGACATGTATGGGCAATCTATTCCAGAGTCTGGGGAGTCTCTGGGTCAGGAACCTATCCCTCCAGCATGTTTTGTTTATTGTGATGACAAGGTTTAGATCCCTGGAGCGTGTAGCTCTGAGGGATTGGGATTTCTTTAAGTGTAGCATGTCCAACAGCTCTGGGTTTGACATGGCCTTGTATGTTAAGCAGAGATCGCCTCTGAGTAGACGATATGCGACAGAGTATAGCTGGAGTTTTTAAGGCAGTCAGCATAGGGCATCTGCTTTAGGCCTGTGATTCTTTTAGTGAGGTATTTCTGAGGCCTTTCCAGTTGTTGCAGATGTCTTGAGAGGTACATACCAAATGGGGCGTTGTATTCTATAATGGGTCTAATGAGGGATGAGTACAGTGGGACAATGACCTCCTTTTTCTGGATGAAAAGCCCTTCGTGATGAGGTGTGCCACATAGAAGGATTTCCTGACTGTTGTGGCGATGTGGTTATCGAAGGTGAGACCACTGTCCACCTGTGTCCCTAAGTCTCTTATCACACTTTCTGTGTTTAGTGTACTGCCACCTATATGGTAATTCATGGATACATGTTTTTTCCCAAAGGGGATAACAATACATTTCTTGGCATTGAGCTTGATCCCATGGTTCTGGCACCAAGCATCTGTTTCTGTAAGGCCCTTTTGTAGAGTATCCACATCATTTTGGGATTCAATAATGGCTCCCAGTTTGCAGTCATCTGCAAACTTTGTTAGCCAGAGTCCCTTAGTGTTGACCTGTACTTCAGAGAAGTAGATGCCAAACAAGAGTGGCCCCAGGACTGAACCCTGAGGTACTCCACTTGTCACTTGTCTGGAGCTGGATTTGGAGTCGGCTACTTTTACAGTGTGGGTTCTATCAGTAAGCCATTTAGCAACCCATTGGGTGACATAGGGATTAATGCCCAACTTAGTAAGTTTATCTATGATTCCAGAGTGGGGATGGTGTCAAAGGCCTTGGCAAGGTCTAGATAGGCTGTGTGGACCACCTTACCCTTGTCCATGGCTCTGGAGACTGATTCAAAGAAGTCAATCAGGTTCAGGAGACAAGATCGGCCCTTCACAAACCCAAACTGGGTGGGGTCCAGTGTTTGAAGGTTGCCAATGTCTTTGTTTATAAGTTCCATGATAATACGCTCCATGGCCTTGCAGATAAGGCTTGTCAGACTGATGGGATGGTAGTTTCCGGGATCCAAGGTGGATCCCCCTTGTGGATTGGGATAACTGTAGCTCTGCGCCACTCAGTGGGCATGAAACCTGAGGTGAGGCTATGATTAAACATAACACTTAGGTGAGGTGCCAGTTCATATTGTAGTTCATGTAGTACACAGCCCAGGATGTCATCTGGTCCCATGGATGCTGTATTCTTGGCTTTAGAGAGTGCGTTTTGTACCTGTGTGGCTGTTATTACTGGAATTTGGCAATCTTCCGGTATTAAGATGGGCCATTTAGGGGGTGAGAGGGGGGTGAAGTTGGCACTGAATCGATCTGCCAGGATATTGGCAATATCCTTCGGATCAGTATATTTAATGCCATTCTGTTTTAGCTCAGAGCAGATCTGAGCATTGCTATTTAGATTCTTGACATAGTTATAGAATGCTTTGTGGTTGTCTTTGGAATCTTTGGCAATTTTATTTTCGTAACTAGCTTTGGAGGATTTTATGAGGCATTTCAGTTTCTTACTGAGGCTAGTAAGGGAGGTTTTGCATCCTGGGATTTTCCTCTTTTCTGCAAAAGTTTCTTCCTTTTGTTGTAAAGTTTGTTTATGGCAGGGGACCACCAGATTGGCTTCCTTTTTTGGATGAGAGCATTTTGGTTCTATTTGGGATGGCACGATTCATGCATGAGTGGATGTGCTCGTACAGTGCCTTAGTGTAGGATTCAGCAGTTGAACTTTCAGTTCCCATCTGCATGGGTGTCATGAAGTTTGTCACTTCTGACTTAGTAGCATGAAGTTGGCTTTGGAGAAGTTTTTTTATGGTGGTTTCTTTACTGGGGGGTGGGGGTGGGATGTGGATGTTAAGGGTGATTAACTTATGGTCAGACCTGACTAATGAGGGGGTGACCATAGGTATGGAGCATTGATTTCCCATGTTGGTAATGACCAGGTCTAGGATATTGAAGCCCCTGGTGGGACTATGGATTAGTTGATCCAGGGCGTTGGAATTTATGAATTCCAAGAACCGTTGCGCAAAGGTGTTGGGACATGAGTAGTTTTCCCAGTTAATGGCAGGGTAGTTAAAATCACCCAGTATTAGGGTGTTTGGTTCTATCTTAATATTTTCCAGTATGTTTAGAAAGGTGTAGTGAGAATCTTGGGGTATGGTGAGGGATCTGTAGCAAGCTACAATTTGGATTGCAGTCTTACCAAGTGTTAGTTGCACTTGGAGAATTTCAGACACATTGTGTTGGCCAACTAGCCTGGTGGTGTGAATATCCTTGGTGAATATTGACACTCCTCCACCTTTAGTGTTTCGGTCCTGGTTTGGTGGCGAAAAGTGTGGTAAGAGTTGTAGCCTGGTATTGCAGGGGTGCTCTCTGGAGCCTTGAACCAGGTCTCAGTTACTGCACAGATATCGATGTTCTCCATTTTTAGGAGTGCCTCGAGAGAGTGCATTTTGAGGTTTAGACTTCTAGCATTGAGTAGCATTACCTTCAGATTTTGCATGCTTGTACCTGTTACGGTGGTGGTTTTGTCCTTTGAAGTTTGCCTAAAAAAGGCACTATAGGGGTGGCAAGAGCCTTAGCCAGTAACCTGAATCCCAGGGGCGACAGGTGCAGACCATCTCTGGCAAAGCATCGTGGTCTGTCAATCATGTCGTCCCAGGCAGACAGATACTGGATCCCCTTTGAATGACACCAGAAGCTTAGCCAATTGTTGATGTCAATCATTTTATCCTTATATTGTGGTATCATTCTGGGCGAAGGCAGGATGCTACTCAGGGCTAGGGTCATACCTGCCTGGGCCACATGATCCGAGAGCTCTTCCATGTCTCTTTTCATGTAGTCCAGGGAGGTACGTCTCAAGTCATTCACTCTAACATGGACAATGACAGAGTCATATTTGTACTTGTTGTGGAGTGACTTGAGTGCATGCGTTATGTGGCGGATCCTGGCACCCGACAGGCAGCTGACTGTAATTTTCTCCTTATTCAACCTGGTGAGAGGGACATCAGTGTGTCGGACTACAGAGACACCAATGACTAAAGTGTTAGGTACATTGTCTTGACATAGAGGCTGTTGCTGGGTGGCACACTGGTGTTGTGAACTATGTGACACATTGGTTGTGATTGGTGTTTGTTTGCGTTTCAGCTTCAGAGGTCTTTGTTGCTTGGGCAGGTTACAGTTAAGGGCCTCTGCATATGTGGATTTAGTGTTGCTATATGTGGGTGTTGGTGCGGGTTTAGAAGGGCTATGTGTTGCTTGAGCTGTAGTGTGGGTGTTAACCTTCTCCTCTTGACTGTTTAGCACAATCTTGGGTGGAGAGAGCTTTGCTTCCATTTTGGCTATGTAAGTGCATCTCTCACAGGTTGTAGTGTTGGGTGGTAGGAGGAGAGGGTTGTCTGTGTACATGAGGCAATTGCTGCATTGCCCCAGTATGCCCAGATTCACCAAGTGGACAGGAGAAATCACCGGAAGCTGACCCTTGGACATGCCTGGTTTGGAGCTTTTTTTTTCTTTGTAAAGTATAGGAGCTGTTTCCTTAGCAAGGTACTTTGCAATTATAGGCTGTTTAGTGCCTACTATTAATTTCTCCTTGTTAACAAGGAGAGTTCAGTGTTTGTATGAGTTTAAGGCTTCCTAGTGCTTTCCAGCAGGTATTAGAGAAAGTGCTAGTCACAGGGATGCTTAAAGGTAAGATTGAAAAGAATGCACTCCGCAGTGTGCACTAGAGAAATTAGATGTGAAATAGGTAACTTGAGTTTTACCTGTTTAAAAAGTTAAGGTTTAGTGGAGAGTTACTATTTTTAAAACAGCAAGATGGATTGAAAGGGGTGGTCACTTTTGTATTTTGGTACTATGAAATACTGTAGGATGGCCAATAAATTTAAATAATTGAAGGGGTGGGATTTCAAAAATGATGATTTTGTGATTACTCACATAAACCAGTGAAAGTAGAGAGAAAGGAGATATATGGTCAGATTAACATAAGAGGCGGGCAACTAGAAAGACAGTGGTATTTAACAAGACAACTTAAATGGGTGGGAGGGTGAGAAAAAATTCTGCCTGACTCAGAACAGAGAGAGCTGTGGTCTCTTTTGAAGTTTTAATATGCTGTTAAAACAGAATGCAAGCAAAATACAAGGTAAAGAAAACAAACTACAGTATTCAAAATATAGAAAGGCAATACAGTAATACAAAAAATAAAAGCAAACTAACCTTTCCTTCACAGCAAAGTGTAGCAGAGTCTGGATGAGCCTTTCTGGTAAAGTACTTAAGTATTAATTTGCCAGTTTTTATCACCAACTGTGCCATTTTTTGCTAAATTTGTTAATTTGTTAATTATTTGCTAATTATTGTTATATAACTAATTTCTTTACTGACTTGCTTTTACATTGTTGATTAATATGTGTTCAGTTTGATTGTTTAATACTGTCTATTTGTATGTATGGAGCTTTTCTCCCCGGGCCTCCACTGAAAACGGGTCTCATGCCCAGTCAGACATTACCCAGTAAGCAAACAAAATAAATAAATAAACCAAGGCCCTATGGTTGAAAGAGTAACAAATCGCACAGTCCTCCTGAAGATGCAGAGGACCGAGACAATAAACACACAGCGTATGTGAGGCACATTTTTTTAAGCCAGCTGGCTTATCTTTATCTTTTTCCTTCTCAGCCATCACTAGCAAAAAAGAAGAAAAAAGTTGTAAAGAAAAGAAGAACTATTTTTTTATGAAAGAACAGAGAAAAAAGGAATTACCAACAATGGTAAAAAAAAGGAATACACACAAGGTGTAACAAAGAAGAATACTAACAATAGTATCTCTAGATACTTACATAAGAAAGATATGGAAGGGTAAGTAAAAAAGTCACTAAAAGGGGAATTTAAGGTAAACGTTAGATAGTCACTAGGTAAGGGATAGATAAATGAGCAAGAAGAAAAGCTGTTTTAAAGAATTTCTACAATTTGTTAATAGAATATATTGAAAATAATACTTAACTACCTGAGAGCTACTGGTGAACCACGTCTTCACAAAAGCAGCAAACAAGATCTGAGGTAACTTGGGAAGGATGCATTATGGGTAAGGGAGGAGCATGAGAGTTTTTTGGTTGCCATGAGTTATTGCAATGGTCAAGTCAGTTCTGTGGATCAGATCCAAACCCACAGGTTGATGATAGAATGAAAATTAACATCAGATCTCGATATAACTACTTGTCAGTAGGATATCATTAGCAAAAAGCTGAATTTTAGAAGAAATGTTTTCACTTATTTTAAAGCCTTTAATATCTATATTAGATCTTATATAATTAGCAAACAGCTCTACAACAAGTGCATATATTAAATGAAATAAAGGACATCCATGTTTGGTGCCCTTTAAAATATCAAACAGACTGGGTAGAAAGGAACCTGTTTTGGCAAAAGATATTCCCCAGATTTGCTAATCTTCCATGCAGGACTAGCTTAGTCCTGCATGGAAGCAGATGTTCAGGAGCAGGATGGCAGCATGCCTTGCATATTAATGAGGCATGCTGCCTGAGCTCCTAATCTTACATGGAGCATGTAAAAGTGCAGGGGCGTGTCTGAGCAGAGCTCTCAGAATATACAGGCCCCCACAATGAAGAATAGCAGAAAGGGCAAAGAAATGAGCGAGACCGCTCATAGGTGTCCGCATATCCCCACCAACATTCTCCCTCATGTACAACAGCAAGTAATTACAAATAACATGAACAAACCCTTTTGTTTTATTTTCAAATCCAATTAAAGCTAACCGTAGGTGGGCGGGTGTGCCCATCGCTTAGCTACGGTTAATGCAGCTTAAATGGCTGAAGAGGATAACAACGAAGATATAAGCAAATGAAGCAGCTTAGAAATAGTGTAGTGGGCAGAGCATTCTCCATACAAGTAGGCATTCCTGGTTCGAGTTCCACTGCAGCACATTCCATTTTCCATGGCAAAGCATGTTATGACCAATATTTATGTTGCATAACCCACTAAATAACATATATTTGTGGAGTACTGCATTAAATGCACATGTGAGGTGTCAGTGTCATAATGAATAAAGCACTAGTAAACAAGTTTAAGCACCAATAAGCAGTAGTAAGCATGTGTAAGCACTAGTAAGTGGGTGTAAGCCCATTTGCACAGGCGTAAGCAATGCGCACACAGGTTAAGCAATTTAGAAGCTAACTCTCTGTAAGCATCATTAACCGGAGGTTATCAGTGCTTACCCTTGTGAAATTCCATGGAAACCCACTTACAACTGCTCAAAAGTGCCTTAATCACTCCGTATCCAATGGCCCTTGTTCTGCCCAGCAACAAAATAAACAGCCTTGCAGGGCTTGAACCCAGGATCCTATACACTATAGCTACAGCAGGTAACCACCAAGCCATCACAGCAATACAGGTGAATGAGGCATCAGCAAACAGGTCCTCACTAAAGTAAAATCAACCTGAACCTGTGAAAGGAATCAGTATACAGTCATATGTTCCATAACCCACGACATAACATAAATATGTGAACTGGAGTACAGCAGTAAGCCCAGAAGTGAGGTGTAATTGTAATAGAATGTTGAAGTCCCCAATAAAACACAAGGACCCCATACAGTGTACGTATACATGAATCATGGATACCAGGCATACATATAAGATGTAATGAGTAATAAATCAATGCCAAAATAAAATATAATGCAAAGTCTAATGTAAGCAACACTAAGCATTGCACAGGCCCACTTAGGAGGTGTAAGCAATATGTAGGCCAGCTAACTCAATGTGCCCAGTGTTATATCCCTTTAAACAGTGCCAACCTTAGGTAAGCAGGTTTGCTCATAGCTTAGCCTTTTCAAAACCGGCCAGTCACAAAAAAGTGG
Source organism: Protopterus annectens (assembly GCF_019279795.1). Taxonomy (NCBI): domain Eukaryota; kingdom Metazoa; phylum Chordata; order Ceratodontiformes; family Protopteridae; genus Protopterus; species Protopterus annectens. Next base: position 1,831,308,454 of record NC_056731.1, read on the forward strand.
GAAATTGGCCCTACTTAAACCCAACAGGTGGGAATACATCTCATAACTGGTTGTAGCTTTCCTTGCAGGCACCATGTCAGGAAGGGGAGAGGGTGTGTGCTTTTGGGTGCAGCGCTGGTGCATCCAGAAGTCCAGAGTCATGGCAGGACTTCTTGTCAAAGACCATGAGCAGAGACTGTTGCAGGGCCAGTACCAGGGTTCCCAATATAAGGCAGAAGCCTGGGACAGTCACGCCCGTGACCTCACCAGTGCAACTGGCATACCCTAAACTAGTGAGCAGATCAGGCATCACTATGCTGTCCTGAAGCGGCATAAGGGGGACCTCTTGGAGCAGTGGATCCAAGAGGTTAGAACAGCAGGGGATGTTCCAGCTGTGTGTAAGTATCACCCCACTATGTGTGTAATAATTGCCAGGTTATGTATATCAATGATAGGTATGGCTAAATATTCCTCTTATGTCCTCCACAGCTGCAATCGAGTGGACCGTGAACCAGGAGGCCCATGGAAGTTGCCTGGAGAGGATGTGACATGAGGTAGGTCAGTAATACTCTTGCATGTACTGTCATAGGAAATAAATCTAAAAGTATTAGTAAATTAATTGTCTGTATAAAACCTGTATTGATTAAGGCAAGTACTGCATACACCGGAGAATATGGCAGGAAGAGACTCATATAGTATGTATGTAAATAAAAGCGTAATAGCCTCACAATAAAGGTCTAACTTCTGGACTGCATGTGTATACTCTGGTATCATATGGTAGTGTAGATTTGTATTCACATAATAGTACTGTTGTATTAAGCACTGTTACCCACACCGTGCACCATAAATAGAATGTGTAGAAATACCTGTATATGACTGGTGTAATCCCCAGAGGCCATTTAGTACAACTGAGAGACACATAGAAAGAAAACAGGGAAAAGGCAGACAACAAAACCTGAATAGCACATGCAACTGAGATGTGAACTGTTGCATTTTTATCACACACAACCATGGTTCAAAACCTGCCAGTGGTAGTAGTCTGCATACAGAATAATACCACACAACTGTACAGATATGTCCAGAATGTCCAGTAAAGTGGGCCATATCGGTTGCCTGTCAACTTGTCCCCCTGGAAAATCAATGGGATGATCCTAGACATATAGGCAGCAAACAGGAAATACAACTGATTGACACACATCTATAAGAACAAAGCTGGCACACTAGGAACTCCCCAAAACCTTATGAGACTAAGAAGCCACATATGTCCCATTTACACCCCCATCTTGTCAAGCTGTGGCCAGAGTGTGTACAGTAACAGAGTGAGATGTATGTGCATAATAGTAATGTGGAATCTGATACTGTGTGTGGCAACATTCAGGTAGTGCTAACAAACATTGTTCCCACAGGTACGTCGGATATGAATACTGTGCTGAGAAGTAAAAAACATTATACCCTGTACTGATACTGTTTACTCTGGTATTGTAAGGAATTGTGAGGGTTGCAGTTTCTCCGAATAATAAAGTATCACTAATCACTGTCACCCAGACTGTGCTACATAATATAACTGTGTAGGAAAGCATGTATATGTGTGGGCTAGATATACAAGCAGTACACGGGGGAAAATATCCCAGACATATAGTATATAATGTGTAACTGTGAAATGGACACACCCCTGGAATTGTACATACAGGTATGCATCACATTATCGGGGTTTGTAGAAGGAGATACCGGTGTTGTCTGCCCAAACACTTGCAGATCACAAAGGTGGTAGGACTGATGTATTGGGAAACAGCTAATGTACCTGCACATGCCAGCACAACTGGAATGCCCCATGCATATCTGTGCATCAGATGCAAGTAGTGTCCATAGCACACATGCACCCAGCTCACCCAAACACCACCCACAGGTACCTCTCTGGTCGTATCCCTGCTGTGGGGAATGGGTACAACATGACTCTACCTGTATATGGCAATAGTGAAAGAATGCAGTATGCAGTGCAGGTGTCCCATGCAGGTGTGTCCCTAGCCATAGGTAGCCCCCTGCCAGCATCCACACCACCTAATCAAGACTGATAGAAAATATTGGTATGAACACCTAGCACACCTACACAGTCTCCCCAGGGGAATATACTGTATGGCGGTCTGAGACTGTAGAACTGACAGAATGCAACGGTCTGTCATAGCTTGCCCGCATCAAGACCAAATGGCCTACAGCCCTCTGCCAAAGGCTTGTGTCTCACACATACTGCCAATTAATGTTATGTCATGGACACCCAAATAACAACATAAGACACTCCACATAAGCCATATGCAAGGCCATGTGAACAAACCACAGTAACGTGTCCACCATGTCCCACTGCATGAACTGTGGACCAACACCAAAACATAGCTGTGATGAGGTGATAACCTTAGGAAAGTATCAGAGAATGTTTGCATAATGTATGGAAGAGGACAGAATAATAGAGGGGGTGGGAGCATGGGCAGTATGGAATGTGCAAGGTCCGACACACAGCTGTGTGCACACACTAACCCTGGCTCCAAACACATATTTGGGTGGCTACATACCTGACCATACACCACAATAGGGGTAATGTCCTGACTCATGGCCCCTGTCACTGGGTAACCTGTGTGAATCTGTACAGCTGTGAGGTATTGCCACAGCAAGATAAGGCCATACTTTCATGTCGAAGGATGTACAAGTATGGAATCCTCTGGCAGCATTGTACCAAGGTGCTGAACTGGATACACAGACCCAACAGCAAGTGTCTGGAGCTCCCCCTCCAGAATGGCATAACTTACCATGAATATGTAGGCATCTACCCACAATACCGGACACAGCTGCAGTCACCCTTGTCCCCCAGGACATCACTGTGAGCAAGAATGTCCACCTGACAGTACATGAGGACATAAAACATCACAGTGTATAACAGTACCCATGTCTGAATATCTCTAACAGCAGTACCATGTAGCAGAAGCAGCAAAGACACAATCACCTACAGTACACACTATCCCCTGCACAGTTTGTCCCCATATTGCCAAATGATCTACGGATACCCTGCAGAAACAGTTTTCTACCTGTAGGTGTACAACACAAAGGTCTGCACTGGAGTACAAACTACCTGGAATGGATTCACACGTTCAATACAGAAGGGCATAATGGGCATGCTCACACACTTAGAGAAATGAAGGCAATGTCAGACAACAACATACTGAAAAGCCATACTGGGCAAGCTCACACACTTAAACAAATGAAGCCCATGTCTGCAAACAACAGTGGACCATACATATCTGAAAGTTGCAGATGTTAGTGCATACACTCCTCAGTATGCACCAGTCATGCTTTGCACACACAGTGGATAGGAATACAGACATATAGCCAAAGACAACACACTATAATAAGCCAAATGTAGACATACATAGATGTGTGGAAGAGAGTGACTGTGACCAAGAGCCATCCATTATGAGGTCTGTTCCACCCAGCACACAGCCAAATTGCTACAACCACATGATGTGTAAATGTCACTCACTGTATACATTAGGCACAGGTATCCATCAGCATTACAGACTATGTGGTGCAAGTGCTAACTGTGCAACATGACTGTACAAGGCAGTAGTCATCTAGCAGCTGTATACACATGCCTGCAGAATATAACCCTGTGTGTGCCCGCATGTGGTGTGTCAACCTCTAGATGAATGGGTTATGGCCCATGCACACACACACTGCCCTCCCCATAGCCCTACTTTGACAAGCCTCTTGAGGTCATCCACTTTGAAATACACCTTTTGGAATAGAGTAGCCCAGTAATCTCTGTGGTGCATCCTAAAACTGCATAATGCTGTAGTGTGATAAACTAGTTAGGTAGGAGTTCTAATCCCAGACATGGTAAGTGTGTGTGTGTGTGTGTGTGTGTGTGTGTGTGTGTGTGTGTGTGTGTGTGTGTGTGTGTGTGTGTCCATGTAGGAAGCAATGCTTTTTAGGCTAGTCACATTCAGTACAATTCAAATGCCGTACTTTGGCAAGGCTGCTGATGTCATTCACTGTGAAATGCACCTTACAGAAAAATGTAGCCCAGTAATCTCTGTGATGTGTCTTATAACTGCATATTGCTGTAGTGTGGTAAGCTAGTTAGGTAGGAGTACTAATCCCAGGTATGGCAAATGTGTGTGTGTGTGTGTGTGTGTGTGTGTGTGTGTGTGTGTGTGTGTGTGTGTGTGTGTGTGTGTGTGTGTGTGTGTGTGTGTGTGTGTGTGTGTGTGTGTATGTCTGTGTAGGGAGCAATGCTTTTTAGGCTGGTCACGCTTACAACAATTCAAGTGCCCTACTTTGGCATGGCTGCTGATGTCATTCACTGTGAAATACACCTTTGGGAAAGATGTAGTCCAGTAATCTCTGTAGCACATCCTATAACTGTGTACTGCTATCATGTGATAAACTAGTTAGGTAGGAGTTCTAATCCCAGACATGGCAACTGTGTTTGTGTGTCTCTGTCTGTGTAGGGAGGAATGTTTTTTAAGCTAGACACACTCACTACAATTCAAATGCCCTACTTTGGCATGGCTGCTGATGTCATTCACCGTGGAATACACCTTTGGGAAAGGTGTATCCCAATAATGTCTGTGGCACATCCTATAACAGCATAATGCTGTAGTATGATATGAACTCTGGTAGGGGTTCTAGTCCCACACATTGCAGGTGTGGATGTTTGTGTGTGTTTCTATGTCTGTGTAGGGAGCAATGCTTTTTAGGCTAGTCACACTCACTACAATTTAAATGCCCTACTTTGGCAAGCCTGCTGATTTCATTCACTGTGAAATACACCTTTGGGGAAGAAGTACTCCATTAATCTCTGTGGGGCATCCTATAACTGTGTAGTGTTGTAGTATAATAAACTAGTTTGGTAGGAGTTCTAATCCTAGACATGGCAGGTGTGTGTGTGTGTGTGTGTGTGTGTGTGTGTGTGTGTGTGTGTGTGTGTGTGTGTGTGTGTAACTGGAGTCATTGTGGAGTGGGTTTTGAAAATTTCTTATATGGCGGCCCCAGTATCTGTCACAATGTCCACCTTACAGGGATAACAGATGTGAAATAGCCGAGACACTGGGGTGCAAGTCCATACCCCTACATGTGACTTCAAGGCCTGGCAAAAAAGTTGACAACCCTTGTATTACCTAGAGAACACTCTCAACCCATGTCTCATACACAAACATACTTGCCTAGGCAACATCTGCTATGTTGGTAGTACCCTGCATATTGCCCACAGATAGTAACCATGGTGTGATTGCAGTGGACTACAGAGGGCATGGCGCCCTGTCCATCAGTCCAATAGGCATGTACATGCAGACAGTGCACCTTCACTATGTTCCCCACTGGACACCTGCAATACCTGTGGTGCCATCAAATGTGACCCACAAAAGACATACCATGCCTTAAACACATGCACTGTATGGGCAGATGCCACTGACACCTGGGAATGCATGTATCATGCTATCAAATTAGGTGCAGATTCAACCTGCTGTCCATTACCAGTTCCCACCACATGAGGCCAGGACTGGCACATCTGATGATAACAATCTGTGCACACAACATGGGCCAGGCACCCCAGGTAGAGTTCCACATGTCACTATACATGGATGTGGAATGTGTGCACATCCCAGACACTGTCCATGTCATGGACTAAAGAACACATACATGGCAAGCAATGCACAGCAATGGCCACACACAATAGTTATACAGGTGACTGGATGGTGAATACAATACCCACCTGTGTGGGCCAATCCAGATACTACACCCCTGAGCCACATTGCAGACCATTGTCATGTGGTCTGATGCCAAGGTATACCCATCACCTAGCCTTGTATAGCTGTCTGGCACAGTTGACCACTACACACCTGTGAAGCAATGCACCCATGCATGTCAGTACTGGCACCCAGTGTCTGTGTGTGTGTGGTGTATGATGCTTATGACCACATTCACACTCACTACAACCCCCATTGGCATACTGAAGCATGCTGTCTGATGTCAGACACCTCCACATGCCTTTTGCCCATATAACCTCTGAATACCCCGGTGGTGCATGTGATACCTGCACAGTACTGTATTGTGGCAAACTAACTAGTGAGGAGTAGTACTCCTGATCCTGCCAAGTGTGTCAATGTGTGTGGATCCCTGAGAGAGTGTGGCTGTGTTGACACTGACACCTGTTCATGTGGACAAGCATGTGTACTATACCTACCGTATAGCTACCATATCACTTTTGCAGATGTCACTCACCATCACATATACATTTGGAGAGCTTCTTAACATGTAACCTATGTGGCACATCCAATAACTGCATAGATATGTGATAGCAATACATAGTCAGTCAGGGGTTTGATACTCTATACTGGTAGGTGTGAGACACAAACATGCTTAAGTTTTACTCTCCCACACCTCCCTGACTTATCTTTGCCTCTGTCTGCCTCTCTCACTCCCTCTCTGTTGGATGTGGAGACTTACACCTGCTTTGCTTAGGCAGCAGCATGTGTTTTGTAAGTGATGCTCATGATCAGCTGATGGCCCCTGCATGAATTGCAGCCCTCCTCTAGCTGACTGCATGTGGAACAGCTGTGGCAACATTCCCATAGCCAACTTCATGGAAACACACTCCAATATCTAGAAACATCATGTTGGTGTTGGGCCTTTTCATTCACTGTGAGCAGGACCTAGATCTGTTGTTTGGCAAACAGCATCACAGATGGATTGGGGATTTACCTCTAACAACATACACTGTGGAAGCAGGCCAAAGCACAGGCAGGGCGTGTGCCGGACATGACTACAGAATGTAAGTATTGCTATTCTGCATTTGGAGTAATGTTGGTTTAACAGGGTGTGTGTGGATATGGCTGTTCTACATGTTTTAATACCTGTCATGACAGTGCTATGTTACTGAGTAAACCCCCATCTGTATGGTCATCTGCAGACTGGGCAGTGTGTGGTGCCTTTTGTTTCTTGTGTTACCCACAGAGCACCTATCTGTGAACTGCAGAAGCATAGTGTGAGGATTGCAGACAGCACATGGTGACAGACATGAGAGTTACTGACCTCATATCCCTCATAGGACATATGTTGCAACAAACCCTGTTACAACAGTAAATGTATGAGGTTACCACAGCAACATGTCAATATTGGCCCTGTGTTTGTGCCTCCAGCCACAATTCTGTCAACCTGTGTACATATGTCATGCAGTAAGAGGTGCATATGTCCTGTACACCATAATTTATTGACATATCTGATAACAAGTCAATGGGATATCAGACTGTGACACATGTTATGTATAGTAGGGGTTCTCTTTGAGGACATAACCTGGGCATACTGTGGTTGTGTGTACAGTACTGAGGTCTGTGTACTTATGGTGATTGTCGACAGTGTGTGTATTGTGAATATATACCTTGGCCTGTTTACAGACTATGGTAGATGTCATTGTTCTTGGTCCTATGTTACATGCTGTTCCACTGTATGTTACCCTATCAGCTTACATGTTTGCAGGGCCAAGCACACACATGTCCCATACCACAGACAGGCATCGGACCACACTGTGTAGTGCTCCAGTATATGTAGGGTTAGTGTGTGAGTGGCACATATGAGGATGGTATGTGGCTGTGGCTGTGTTCACATTGGTTGTGGTTATGCACTTTCACACAGATGTCTGTTACTCTGTGCTGTGACATGCCTGTAGAGCCTGCTATATATACAGGTACATGTGTATTCCCCCATCAGAAATGTAGGCCAGTGTTGTGGCAGTCTGCCTGTAGCCTGCACAGTGCTTTGTTACATGCCTAGCAGCGTAGTGTCCTTACCCAGTGTGATGTTATGTCCAGATACTTGCTAGATGTACTGCTGCCAGTGCACCATAACAGTCATGTATGTCAGACAAAGCAGAGGGATGCTGATCAGATGTATATCACTAACTAGTGGATAGCATGTGGCCATGGCACCTCTGTACCAGTGGTTATTATGTGGCAGGACAGACAGGGGTGTGTGAATGCATAACCTATGGGTTCAAATGTATACCAGTATTTACATATTATACCCATCTACAATGCTGTTAACATACACATTGTCAGGCTTGGTTTACATGTCTTGCACTAAGGGGCTCTGTGTATACCTCTGGACTGACCAGAGTGTGTCAGACTGTCCACATTTATTGGTCATATCTCTGCTGTAGTCCACAGGATCATTACTGTGTTAGCAGTGGTGCTGTACTACAGTGTCCTTAGGATGTCTGTCAGTAGCCATTGGTGCACATGTTAAAAGCAGATGTGACTTCCCACACACAACATGTCTGTGAAGACAATCCCTATCACAGTAGCAATACCTTACATATATACCTGCACTACATACCTGACATCCTCTTGCACTATGAGGTTGGGACTATTGGGGATGAGGTAGGGCTCCACTCCATGTTCAGGACATATGGTGGACATATATGTATATATAATTATTCATATATCTATATATCTATATATATATCTATATATATATATATATATATATATATATATATATATATATATATATACACACATACACACATATACATATTGACATACATAGATGGATATGTATATGTACATATATACATATAAACACTCAGATATATACATATACACAGCAATATACGTCTATACATATACAGATAGAGATACATATCCACATATGCTTCCGGATATCTACATATATATTGACAGTAATTGGTATATCAGAATAGATATGTATGCACATATTGTTATAGATATCTACATATATATCTACATAAATGGGCATATCTGTACACATAGGATGTGCTACATATATAGCTATATATACATATATCTATATATACATCTCTCTCTCTCTCTCTCTCTATATATATATATATATATATATATATATATATATATATATACATATATGTACATATGAAGAGATGTACACATGCCCATATATATGCTGCACTATACAGATGTGTATACAGGCATATGCATGAATATACATGTGTATGTACATGTAGACATATATCAACATATTATATGTATATATCCATATTCCTGTCATGTGTAAACCTCACGGTTGTGTATACTCTCCCATATGTATCTCACCATATGTATCTGCTATGTGTACATTATGCTAAAACAACATATGTGATTTAACAGTCATATTAATAACAAGTACTACACAATTGTGGTAGTAAAGGCAATTGTTCAATACTAATCAATATGTGTATTGACAGATATATTGGAAAAACAACAGCTGTTTTAACAGTGGTCATGGCGTAGTGGTTAAGTGTTGTGACTTTAGTGTACAGGGTACTGGGTTCAAGGGCTCTTCATTTTGTTGCTGGACAGAACAAGGGCTGTCAGATACAGAGTGGTTAAGGCAGTTTTGAACAGCTTTAAGTGTGTTTGTTGGGTTTTGAGCAAAGCTAAGCGGTGCTAAGCTACAGGTAAATGTACGGGTGCTTACACAGTGTAGGCTTCACATACCAGTGTGCAAATCAGCTTAGTTGTTATATTGCAGCAATGTTGATACCTGCTAAGCATGGCTTTCCCTGGTAACCAGTTCACACCACCCAGTCTGATAACATAGCAGGGTAATGACATCTGTAATAAGTGTATGTAATGCCATGTACAATACATGCGCCTATGTGCTGGCATTATGGTAGCAAGGGGTGTGAGTGTCATGTCTGGGACACAGACCTATGTGAGGCCTGTACAGCACTGTTGTCCATGTGACTTTCTTACATACAGGGGTAGTAGCCCAGGGTATGTGCTGTCACACTGGCATGTAGTGTATGATGGCGGTACTACTGTTGACAGTGCCTTCCCATGCAAGAGTAGAGTACTAAATGTAGTGCTGACAACAGGCACACCTGCAGGCATAGCTGGACTCTGAGGCCACCCTGTTGTATCCCTGGTGTGTGAGCAGTGTCACACTATATAACCCCTACTGGGTAATGATCCAACATGTGGAGTGTAACTGTAGACTACCGTCTGCACAGCACATGATAGCGAGGGGTCCTGACATGTAGTTATGGCATACATATTGTTGTCAAACGTCTATGTGTCAACACATTCATCCTACCGCATAGCTACTTGCCAAGCGGGTGACTGTCAGTCCCTGTATAGATGTGCAGATGGCAGGTATCCCATTGGGATATGTACAGGCATCCTAAGCTTGATTGACACTGACATGTCTGCCCAGCTGTGTAAGAACTGGCATATATTGGAGATAACACCCTGTATGCACCATATGCCACATGTATCTCCACTATACTACCACAGTCAACTGAACATGCTTGGGTACAGGTCTCCATCACAGACACTAACCATGTGTTGTAATGCATGTTGCATGCATGTCAACTTGATCACCTCAGTGGCCATGTGCAGGAAGCACCTGGCAGAATGGCTGATGCATGTCACTTCACTGTACATACAACCCCTACACAACACATCTCTCCTTGGACAATAGCTAGATATACAGCTATGACCACCTGCAGAGATGCACCCCAGTACTGACATATGTGTATGTGTGCATGACTGAGTATAGCAGTGTCTGTGTGTTAGCACACCTGTACATGGAAATTCCATGAGGGACTTCACAACCACCACAACTTTTAGTTATGTATGGATGTTATCTACTATCTAGCCCACCACATATAACAAGCCTCTCACCACATGGGAATCTCTCTCGGAGTCTCACACAATACATGGCAGTTCCCTATGGAGCTACTCCTCTCCACCCGTGCACCCACTACACTTCCCCAGATTCATACACCTGCTTTCTAGATCCCATTGCAAACACAGAAAAACAAAGAGAAAGTAGTGTTAAAAAGAGACTAAAGTAAAAGATCAAGAGAAACAAGAAGACTGAAGCTAACAAAAATAGAGAATCCAGGGGAAGGGGGGTATGGAAGGGGAAGGATGTATTTGAGATGGATCCCATACAGGGGAAGGAGGGTGGGTAAGATATATACTAAAAGATATAGATGATCTATCGCTATATTCTAACACAATCAGAACATAATCCTAGCACATACATCCCTCTGGGCTCACATCCTGACATCCTCCTTGAGCACCGGGAAAGGAAGCTCTGTGGTAGAAAAGAAGTCAATTTCACAAAAAAAGAATGATGATTAATGTGATGAGAATTGAAAATAGCAGTACGAATATCTTGAGGTGATGATTTGGAAGCAAAAGCTGAAGCCATAGCCACTGAGCCATGACTTGGGTAAAATGGCAGGAATCTGTGAGGTCTAGCCTATGAATGTGGGGAAAATAAAAGGTAATCTGCAATCCATTTTAAAAAATGATACAATCTTTAATTCATTTTAGATTTGGAGGTTTTTGAAACGTTGAAAAAATTTCGGCGTTTTCAAAAAACAAACAATAATTGATGAAAAGCATTGTTGTCTATTATTAAAAAAATGATGCAAAAGTCTATTAGTTATTAGGGAAATTCTGAAAAAGACAGAGAGTTCTAGAAGTAAGGAGAAAGTTGGGGAGTTCTAGTTGTGGAATAAATGCAGGGTTTAATTTCAATTGGTATAAAAAAATCAAAATGAAATAATGAAACTAAAAGTTCTTGAAGAAGAAAAAGAACTCGCTATGAATCAGCTTAGAAGTTCAGACTTTTCAAAGCAGAAGTAGCAGCTGGTTCGAGGTTCGGGCAGTTAGCAGAAATTTAAATCACAAGGGGGCAGTTAGTGCAGGAAGAACCCGGGCAGGTGGGAGGAGAGCCAAATGACCTAAAGGGCCCAACAAAGAAAAAGGAGAAATAAAGGCTGTTTGCAAATGAAAATCAAGAAAGGAAGCAAAGTTTGCTGAGACATCAATAAAGGTCTAAAAAGAGAAGCACTGAAGAAAGATGGCTGCTAACTGAACCTTAATGCCAGAAAGGGAGGCCAGAAATTAAGGAGGGGATGAATACCAAGGTAAGAGGATCAGATTGCATGGAAGAAACCTACCCGTTCTTAAGTTTGCTGGAAGAAGAAGAATGAGGTGGAGAATTTAGTTTGATGGTGGAAGGTGGACCAAGAAGGCGGAAGGATGGTGGGAAAATCCAGGTGCCGGAGCAAGGGAAAGGGGCTGGAAGAGAAGGGGACCTGGATGAGTCTGAAGGTCTGGCACCGGATGCTCCGGACAGACAGAACCCGGATCAACTCTGGACTGTAGGAAGAGGAAGGAAGCCATCCTGAAACGCAGGCCACTGTGCGCAATCAAAATCTCAAACCAAAAATCGTAAATGGCCTTCTGTATCATCGGAGGAGGTAGGAGAGGAGGGGGAGAGAAGACCGGGGCCAAATGTGAGTCAGAGCTGTGACCCAGAGGAATCTGTCCCTGAGAGAGGGAATGTGAAGAACTCTGTCTGCATTTCGCATTGTGGGGTCTGCGCAGGTCGTCGCAGCAAGAAGATCTGTCTCTGAGAAGAAGATTTTGCAGCTGGGCCCTTTTTCAGGACCACACTAGGGAAAGAATGGTCTGATTTAATCTGTCCTGCTAATCACATTGCAAATCCCGGCATAGTGACATATTAGAAAGCATTTGATAGCTTCACCTTTGTGCTTCGCCCTCATCCTGTCTCTGCATAGTGCAAGAAGACCTAGCTCCACCTTGTATGTACCACCACACCACCACATTGTCGGGCATGGATAGCACCGGGATGGGAGGATGTCTGATGGAGAGCTTGGAGATGAGATATAGATGCAGCGCTCTCCGCTCAGGACATTGATATGCAAAACGTTTCTGATGATCTGTGCCTGCCTGACCCACCTGTCCAGGTAATGACCCCCCCACTACCTGGGAGAGGCCCTACAGGATGCATGGGTATTGACAGAATAAGGTCACCTGAGAATCTGGAGGAGATTTGAGTCGCCAATGCAGATGAGCCTGACTGGATCTCGATTTTTTATTTTATTAAGAGACATTTTTTTTTAATTTTACTGACTTCCTTTTAAGACAGAACACAGACAGGACACAACAAGTAACTCTATGAAAAATCTACAATAACACTATACATAGCACTAAACACACTAAGCAGCCAACTGAGCGACACACACACCTGAGGAGTACAGTGAAAGTTTACCTCACAACAATTGAAAGGTTAAACGGCCCAGCCCCCTCAAATTTAAACGGGCTTTGCCCAAAAATAACAACTACCAAGGTCAATAAAATCAAAAAAATCACTGGGGTAGGGCAAGGCCAACTACTAACGGCCTTGCCCGACTGAACAAATTAAATTTTTAGACACAAACAAGATCTGGGGAAGCAGGTGTAGTGCATCCTGGGATAGCAATGAGGCCCGTGTAGTGTATGTATTATGGAGCCCCGATGGATCGGCTCCGAACCCATATGTTGTGAATGTAGGCAAGATAGGATCCCATTACATCACCCATTTCCATAGTCAGTTGTGGCTGCTGCTGTATGGGACATTACATGTACCCTGTTAAGCTCCTCTCCATACTGGCTACATGAGCCTTGCAGTACCATCACAACAGTGTTGTACAAATGGGTTGATAGGCATGGGATACCCATTGTCTTCTGGCAAGTGTGTGTATGTGTGCATGTTTGTTTATCTGTAGGGTACAGCATTCCTAGGCCACATACTCCTATTACAATACCCATTGCCACACAGTAGTACAGATAGTGTTGTTGCTGCCCATCGGTGGGCATGACAATGCAACACCCTGCCATGCATGTGGCATGTGCATTAGATGCAAATCCCTGTACTACCACTGTTGGGATCTACAATGGGTTGTATCGCAGTCGTGGCCAATGTGTGATGGTGGGTATATCAGAGTGTCATCATGGGTTTCAGGGAGTATAGCATCCACTGGGGGATATGGGTGCTGTGTACAATGTCATTACACCAAGGTACACCTGGTATATGTCCCATGTACCACGTTATGGTTACCATTGTCACCATCAACCATACAGGCAACTGATACCACATTCCAGGCCAGTTATGAATGTGCTGTGTGTAGTCTACCTGTAACACATTAGACACACGGTCATGTTAGCAGCGATAGGCCCTGGACTCTCGAATGTGTGTCTGCCTGTTATGTGTCTGTTAATGTGTATATGAAGGTATGTCACACTATGTATTTTCCATATACACCCATTGCATCTCACATTAGCATACTGTACATGTCTGGGGATGTTCTGCATGTAACATGTAACCTGGGATACACTTCACCCTAAACGCTGTGTGGTGTATGCAATGGAAGCCATACACTTCAGTATCGCTGCATACCTAGGTAGAGGTCTAGTCCCAGTGTTGCCAAGTAACAGTGTGAATATATGTGGATGGGTCTACATCAGGTTGCAGATTATACACACCCCAGCGGGTCACCTGTACATGTGGCACAGGCAATAACTGTAATACTAACCTGTGACATGCGTTCAACTGTACCCAAGATATGTCACAGCCATGGGGTCACCACAGTGCCATACCCCATTATGGAATATGACTGCAGACCATCCTCATGCTGACACATGTACACCTACAACACAAATGGATAACATTATAGATACCACAATCAACCAGTGTTCTAACAGCTATAATGCATCATTGCTGGATGGCTATACTACCTGACATATATGCATTACACTTTACTCTTTACAACATGTTACACTGCAGTACTGTGGTACACTGTAGTACAGTCACTGTGTGCATCAGAACCATATTAGCCTGCCCCTGCATTGATGGAATGGATAAAAGGGATGTGGCACAGGTATCATCATATGCACAGGGTGTTTTGTTGGTTTGCCAGAGGCCGAGGGTGTGCCATACATGTGACACCATATGTGTGGGTGAGGGGTGTACTGAGGTGAACTGGGCGTGGTTATGTATGTGGTGTGTGTAGGTATGGGGTTGCCCTAGGTGTATTTGTATAGTGTGTGGGTAGGCATGCACACAGTTCTGCCATGTGGCTGCCCTACACAGGTGTTTATGGACAGCTACAGACCATACCCAGCAGGATGTGCAGTACACTGCCTCCGGCCACGGACACGTGAACTGTGCCTGCCATGGGTTCTATGGGCACGTCCAGGTACAGGCCTCAATGTACTACTCTCACCTGACGATGACAAATGTCCACTGGTACCAGGTCCCTTGTGGGACTGGCCAGGACCATGTGCTCGTGGCCTGCTGTGGTGTGGTGTGGACAGCACTCCCCCGCACTGCAGGGCTGGTACTGCCACTATGGGAGCCCCTTGGTGTCCTAACATGTCCACATTGATTGCCAGCTGTTGGTGTTGCTGGCCCACGTCCATCTGGCCGTCGCTGCACCCCCACTGCATGTTCAAGCACGGACATATCACGGTCAATGAGGGCCATCATCTCACCTGACCATCTATATATGAGCTTGATATAAGCATGGATGGCACCAGACAGTTCACAGAAGTTGTTGCTTGCAGATGTGACAGCAGTCCTCTGCAGCCTCAGGCCCTGTCTGGTGTAAATACATGCCTGCACCGTCATGACAGCCTGAAACATGCACCTGCTGGTACTAGCTATGTCGCCTCTGCCAGGAGCATGATGTCCAATGGCCCTACCATGAGCAGCCTGGGACATCTGCCAATGTCATGCCCTGCCAGACATCTGGCTATGCCTGCTGCGATCAGACACAGTAGGCATAGTTACCACACTTTCCTGTGCACTACCACCAAATGCCAACTGTCGTTCTGCTATGGTCACTGGTGATGGGGTATGTATAGGCACTGAAACTATGTGTGGAGTTGGGGTGGCTAAAAGGGGGATGTCAAATTATGGCGCTGTTTTGGCCCCTGACAACCCCACCTGTGCCTCAACAGTACTATCATCATCTTCGGTGTCTGTATGGACACCAACATCAGATTGCATGCAGGAGGGACCCTGACCCACCTCGCCACATGTGGTGGAAAATAATAAATGCACTTTAAAACCTGCACAGCATTTCCTAACAGTACACACACACACACACACACACACACACACACACACACACACACACACACACACACACTACTGTAATAACTACCTGTCCGTAACTTTACAGACAGTCCCATGTATATTTCCACTTGTTCCCCATCCTGCATCACACTTGACAATATGCACACATTGATACCACTCATTAACATATCAGTCCTCTAAATGCCTAGACAAGCGATCATAACACAAGACCTGTTACTACATTACCTGCCTGAACTGTGTGCAGTGGTTTTAGATGGCCTCACTGCTGTCATTCAGTGTTCACCCTGTGTATGTCCAGACATCATGAGCATGGCCCCTATAGGTGTGGGCTACTATGTTCACTCCATAATATCACGCACTGGTGTGTCATGTGTATGTATTGCTCAGTACATGCCAGATATGCTGCTCAATCAGCCTATCATGTGACAACTGTAATATATAGATACACTCCCTGGTGTTGACTAGTACTTCTCCAATGCATCTTTAGTGCTGCATATCTGGGTTGTAAGTCACCTCTCTGCTGAATGCGATATTAAGGGTATACCTGGTGTCTACCTTCCCTCTCAATGCCTGTTCCATGCTACAGACCTTATTATACTATCAGTTGTCCTGTGATTAGATACATGACAAGTATTCCTGGTGTGTAATGTGGCAGTCCATGTCCATGTACTGCACAATCCCAAAGAGAAGTACTGCTGTATGAACACCTCACAATCACACATGTGCATACATGGCCACCCACACAAACACACACACACATGCACACACAAATCCTACATACATCAATCTCCCTCCACATCACTAGAGTGACCCTACAGACTAACTCCCCACCAGGACACACACACACATACATACAGGTGAGGTTGCACCATGATAGTACACACAGTCCTCCTATTACCCATCTGTCAACATGCATAACATATGGTGCACAACAGCATGCAGTATAGCTATAGTCAATCCTTGCTAGTGACAGTATACATGTGTGTGATGCATGTGCTGTGTCACTAGGGGATGCCTCTTCCCCTGGATACCACTGCACCCATGTACACAGTATTGCTGTGCACCTGTTCTGCACCCTGCCATGTACTGTGCACCACACCTCACAGGTGTACAACACATTGCTGAATGTGTACTACTGTGTCAGTTATGTCAGCTTTAATGCTCACAGCCCCTATGTTTTTCAGCAGCACATACCTGGGATGATATGTGGACAGATGTCATTTGTGAATGCCTGATGTCTGATTTGCAGCTCTCAACATCAGAAGACCATGTATGACCAATCCAATACTCTTACAGTGACAACCATCAGAGCATTCTGTGGCTATGGGGGATGTACACACCCTTATTGATATGACGCACCCATTCTTGATCTGACATGGGACCAAATCACTGCATATCGTAGCAGTACATGAGCCCGATATGTGACATATGTCCTGTACTTTCACATGCAGTGTCTACAGAATGTGCTAGGTGTGCGGATGCTGACCGTGATGCATACACTCCGTGTGGGCATATGTGTGCACACCCTTATCATGACGGTGTGTAGCACCTCCTGTTATGTGTACTACAGCAGTCACTATTCCTGGCAGGGTATACTAGGGTGGGTCATCTGCATTTGCCAGTGTATGTTCATTCTGCCCTACACATGTCCCCCTAATCTGCATGATTGCAAGGTCTACCCATGTGCACATCCCTTGGTGTTCACACACTGCCGTCACTATTGCTGTGGGGGTAGGGTTACGTCTGCCACAGTTCCTGAACCTGACTATGTGCAGATACAGCCATTCTTAGCATCCTTAGGATCCCTGCTGTAGTGCACTGGTGTGTCATGCTGACACCCCCCCTCCTTCAGCTTTTTTGCAGATGCATGACAAGTAAGGCCTACCCATGTGTCACTTTGCTGTGTCCCATACACTGAACACCACGTGTTACAGCCTAGTCCCAGCTGATAATGTGGACACAGTAATGCCTTATGCCATAGTGTAACTCTGCAGCAGTTGCCATTGTCCTACAGGTATATACACTGGTGCACTGTATATGGATGTTGTTCCAAACATGTCCCTACTGTAGGCCATGTTTCCCACCATTATGTTACTCCCTGTGGACACATTCCACAATGACAGGATGTTAGTTATCATGCAGGTGTCTGACATACCCTTCCAATACCCCATCATGGTCACCCCTGTGATGCCATGCATTTAACAGCAACAATACATGCACATGTACAGCATGCATTCTGGGTAGGTGGGTTAGATGTGTACATGGAATATACCATCACCATTACATGCTTGGTGTATTGGCAAGCATCTCCATAAACCATACTCACCAGCTACAGCCTGCTGCCTTGGTGGTATCCTGGAGGGACCTACATAAGAGGGTGAGAGATGCAAAGTCAGTGGCCACACCTGTGGCTTTGCTACAGGGTGGGTGCAGCATTACAATACATCAACAGTACATGTCCACAATACTACCACATATGCACATCTGTTTATCGCTACTATGCAGCAACAAAATATATCTATGAAATGTCAGATATGCATGATCTACTTATACCGATGCGGATGTATATGCAACAGTGGTCTACTGATGCACCCTGTAGCCTTACCTCATGCTCCTCAGCTGGTGTGTGGGTGGCACCCACCTCCACAAAGGTGTCCATTGGTTGCTAGTTGTGTGGATGGGAAGGTGTCATGAGGCTGGCTAGGAGCTCCTCCACACATGTCGGGGGATGGATGGCATGGCCGCCCTGTGGCGAGGTGATCCCCCTGGACTGCAGCAGCACACTGACAGGCATTGCGAAGCAGGTCTGAACAATGATGCCAGACCTGCTCATAACTGCGGTTGTGCAGTCCGACATCATTGACCCTGTGGACTAGGTCGTTCCACAGGGCGGTCCGCTCCTGCTGATCATGGGTGGCCTGGCCAAAGAAGATTGCCTAGTGCTGTATGAGGCCATTCAGCAGGATTTCATTTTCAGCTGCTGTATAGGCTGGCAGCCTTCCATGGGATATCGTGCCTGAAAGACATAAAGATGGACACAGGTATGAACAAGTCATGCAGCAAGGTTACCACAGTTCTTAATACACATCACTGTCACCCTGCCCACCATATCAGCAACAGCAAACTGTACACACAACTCAATAGGTATGGCTACAGCATACCTACCAGTGGGGCAGATATTGTACTGTACCACGCTTTGTGCAATGTGTTTGTAGTAATGTTGCCTGTGTGGACACTATCATTGCTAGTCTGTTACAGACTATTCATCTGCATGCCATTGTCAGGGCCACAATGGTTCCATATATGCCTGTGGTATGCTTGCTATGTGTTTGCTGCACATCTGACATTCTGTGTTATTGGGGTTATCTATGCATGCTGTTGGACATGTTCTGGGATTGTATAGACTATTACTACCGACATATGTTCTATAACAGTGACACAATAGCATGTATATGTACTATTGGCCAGCAGAACCACCTCTCCAAACTCATCTGCCCATGTTACCAGGCCACATCACATGTGTGACCGACCCTGGGGCCTCCTTATGTACTGGTCTAGCAATACCGTCAGGTGGAAAAAAACCCAGGGGATGCTGTCCCCCCTGGGGGCACACACAGACATGTTCCTGTCCCCTGAGGTCAGGTCCAGGGTCTGTTCCATTCCGGGCTCCACAGACACATGTGGAATGTGCTACATCACCTTGAGGCACCCAGTACACATTCACAGGGCCCACATGCTGCTCCTGCTCAGCCTCCAGGCCAGGCACCTTTGGGACGTGGACTGCTGTTGTGAGTAACAGTGGGTGGGGGCTTGTTCCCATTGCGTTCATATTGGGGCCCATGGAACATCCACATCACAGACCACACACACACCATCCAGGGTGTTTACCCACCACATGTG
Organism: Protopterus annectens; assembly: GCF_019279795.1. Taxonomy (NCBI): domain Eukaryota; kingdom Metazoa; phylum Chordata; order Ceratodontiformes; family Protopteridae; genus Protopterus; species Protopterus annectens. The sequence goes on from NC_056731.1 coordinate 1,831,328,296, forward strand.
TCACATATCACCCCTGTAGGCTGTTCTCTATATCTACCAACCCTGACCACCTCCACAACTATACCTGACATACTTCCCCATATTCCCATTGCATACTTCACAGACAAGGGCAATGTGGTCCCAACAAGGGGTTCACATGTGACATACCCGTCCATGTTGCACACACTGACAGCTGTAGATATCTGTGTGTATTACTATGTGTGCTGTTTCCTCACACATAGCATGCAGCACTGTGGTAGTAATATAGAGGACATGTATTTACATACATATATTTTTGTGTGTGTGTTTATATATATGTAGACATGTGCATATAGGCATATATCTATATATGTGTAGATATATAAGATGTATATATGTGTTCATATATATCTCCACACATGGGTATTTATATATTTGTGGACATACATGTATATATATATATATATATATATATATATATATATATATATATATATATATATATGCATACCTATATGTGGGGTACATTCAGACATCAGATCCACAATCTCCCAACACCTTACTGTACAGCTGGACTGTTCTGCCTTGCTACAACACAGACAGGTGCCACATATGGACACAGCCTAACATTAGGGGGGTATATGTAAGGTCAGATTGCAGGTAACCCTATTACATACCTATGGCTTTCCTGCATGCTACAATACAGGTTAACCTGAGTATCTTGCAAGAGGTGGGCTGTGGAACCCATGTGTCCATCATTATGGCATTACTTCCACCACCAGCTATTGGCTATGTAATATACATACTTCCCATTACACAACACACGCTATGATGGCTTACATTTTATCAGTCAGTGCTGCTCTGCACGGTTGACTGGTATGGCCCATTACCCACAGGAATGGACTCTATTGTACTTAGCAGTTGTTCAGCTGAACATCATTACAACACCTGAAGGCACATATAAATCATTCCACATCATCTATCCCATTATTATGGACCAAGTACTATGGTCAATTACATACATATATACTTCACATACCTGTTCTGGGAATGCAGTCTCTTCTGGATTTTTTTTTCTATGCCTTACACACACTTTCTCTCTCTCTCTCTCTCTCTCTCTCTCTGTCTCTCTCCAGTAAATGGAATGAGATGCTTTGCATAGATTGCAGCAAGGAATTTGTAGGTGATGCACATGATCAGGTGATGGCCTCTGCACCAATCAGTGTCCTCCACTTGCTACCTGCATGCAGCATGCTGTGTAGTACTTCCAATTACCACTGTCATGACAAACAACTACTATAAATCCATACATCATGTGGACGTGGTCCCTTTACCTTTCCTGTATGATGGACATCCTTCCTGTGTGTAGGCAGCAGTGTTACAGACAGCAGGTAGCAATACCTCTTACAGGAGTACCTGCACACTCAAGCCAGCTACATATTTGTAGGAGGTTCCAGAACTAAAGACAGAGTGTGAGTAGTGTTGTTGCATGCATTGTATAGCACCGGTGTTACAGGGTTTGTGTGTACTTACTAGTTTAACTGGAATGCAGTCTGCATAGCTCTCAACTGTAGGCCTATCGACTTGATAGCCAGAGGTGTGCCTATTATGTTTTGTCTGTCCACCACACAGGTTCTGTGTCAGCTATATCACTGGCAGTGTGTGTGTTGAGTGCTATCAGTGCATGGCTACATACATTTCTGTTTCTAACTTCATACTCCTGACAAAGAGTATGTTGCAGACTATCCTGTAACACCAGCTACTTGCTTAGTGTATGACAACAGTTTTACACATATGGACCTGTGTTCCAGCCTGTCTTCCACCTACATACCAGGCTTTGTACATATGACATGCTGTCAAGGGTTGTTATGTAGTGGACTGTGAGTATGTCATGCTGCCATTCCTGCCATCAGTCCACTGCTGTTGTGTTCCCCACACATACTGCGGGGTTGGGTCCATATATGTGTGGGCTTCACCTACACAATACATGTGCCATTATGCACTCCAGAGGCCAGTGTATGTAACAGTGGTATATGACCCTGTATTATTGAGTCTGGGGGGATGCACCATAACTAACCTAAGCTGTTACAACATGTGGGGGTATCAGGGGTAAGTTGTCTTAAGGTATCTGGATGTATATTATCATACAATTCACCTTAGGTAAATGCAGGCCTACTGCCTCCTGCCATGCAGATTGTTCTGTTTGTCAGTGTGATTGTGATGGTGTCAGTTATGCCTTGTTAAGTAACAGACACATCCCATTGTGTAAACTGAGGTCTTTACCCCCTAGGGATTGTGTACAGAGTGTAGATAGAGGCAGCTGGACTATATACCTGCATTACTTACTGTTGATTGATTGGTATCCTGTGGCCCAGTTTGTCTTTACTATTGTACTACTTGAAGGCCTTGGCCTAGGCAGCAACATATATAAACCTTTCCAGACTACTGTATTAATATAACTGTTTCACAGTTGCATTACTCTGCTTATATGTATGCCAGTGTCTAAACAGCTATATGACATGGCATATACAAATGTAATAGTACACAAATAAAGCTTTCCCATGTATGCAAACCTGTGTGTGGTGTTATATCCTTTGACCTCTCTGTGGGTATACGTTGCAGGCAAAAGTTGTCATTTGTATGGGTGGCTCATACAGTGTCCAGTTGGTAAGGTGTCAGCTGTAGGCATAGTGGTTGTTCCGTATTGTGTGCACCTTCTATATATGTATCTTCCTATACATATCTCTGTGTGTGTATGTGTAGTTACATATATATATATATATATATATATATATATATATATATATATATGTATCTGCATATATGTGTCCGTGTATATGTATCCTGGGAATTTTGATTGCTTCCACATTGTACATTCCCTGTGGTAGCCAGACTGTTCTGCATAATATGTTACTGATACCAGCCTGACATCATACAAGTGGGATGGAGTACTGTTAACATCTTGTGCCCATGTTGTGTCAGGTCCTGGTTATAGGATCTGCAACAGTTAGAACAGTTTGGTACTGTATTGCTGGGCAGACAGGTTTGGCTGTGGGGGGGATATCTATACGTACAAGACATATGTTGTTTGGGCACCCTCAACCCCATTAATGCTGCATGTGGACATATATGTTTTTATGTTTCCATTTTTATCTACAGATGCATGTCTGTATACACCTGTGTAGATATATATTTATGCTTGTATATATATATATATATATATATATATATATATATATATATATATATATATATATATATATATATATATTGCTGTATATATATAGACATATAGATGTAGACATATATATCTATAGATGTATGCATACGTATGTATATATGTTTATATGTATATATATTTCTATATATGTATCTATATCTTCATATATAGATATGTATATATCTATTTAGATATTAATATATATATATATATATATATATATATATATATATATATATATATATATATATATACACACACACACAGACATACCTCTACATGTTGAAATACATTTCCTGTACTGTTGAATGACTGGGCTGGATGATATGTTTGTGAAAACATCAGGATTAAGTGTATCTGACATGGTTTAATGGTAAATCACTTTGTCTATGGTGTGCAGGGTCCTGGATTCGAGCATTGCAAAGGCTGTTTATTTTGTTGCTGGGCAGAACAAGGACCATTGGATACAGAGGGATTAAGGCATTTTTAAGCAGTTGTAAGCGGGTTTGCATGGAGGTAAGCACTGCTAACTTCCGGTTACAGCTTCTTATACTGATTTAGCTTCTCAATTGCTTAAACTGTGTAGGCATTGCTTACCCCCGTGCAAACAGGCTTAAACCTGCTTATTGCTGCTTAAAAGTGCTTACTCCTGTGCTAATTTCTTTAAAAGAAAAGAAAAAAAGGGTTGATAGGATAGTGGTGAAAAATGGGCACAAAGAGGGGAAGACAGTGGGGAAAATAGCTAGGGATGTGCAGGAGGGTGTAGGGAAGTTCCATAGCTGCCCATTTCTTCTACAGCAACATTTGTGCATATACACTGACTTTGGAGGTAGATTTGGACACTCAAACCTCTGAGCAAGGGGTTAGGATGACAATAATATGCTGTGATGCTAATTAGACCAGATTGCATGTGTCCAGTGGACACAAGTGCGAAATGGACAGCTATATATGGGGCGAGGTTATTTTTTCGGAACAGATTGCCCTTTTTTTTCTGGTGAGACTGGGATGTTGGGGAGGGATAGTAGGTATATTTGGGGAGGTAGGTTGGGTAGGTTAACAGACAAGACAAACGACACATACAGGGGTGGTATGTGACACATGTGGGGGTAAACACCTTGATGGGGAGGGGTGTTGGGAAATCGGAAGCCCATGAGCCCCCTAGTGGAAACAGTGGGACTGAGATCCCCACCCATGGGCAGTCACCTCTGCACCTTCACAGCCCCAAAGGTGGCTGTGCTGGGGGCTGAGTCGGAGAGCCAGGCCGACCCTCTAGTCATGACTCACAGCCCTCAAGCTGGCATACAAGATCTCCAAACTGCTGATCAAGCTCTCTATACACCAGAAACTGGACCTAGCGATGGGTGACAGCTTCCTGTTGGTGCCTGTTCCTGGGGTGGTGAATCCCACCCCCTGAGGCAGTTCCACCCGAAGGTGGTGCAGGACCAATGGACGAGGAGGTACTGGGTTGGGCCCCAGAAGTGCTGGTGCCCGGTGCCACGGCCAGCTGAGGTGGGACAGGTGGGTCCGCTGGGACCCGCATTCCCATAGGTGCTATGGTGTTTATGGTGTATCAACATATGCGGGTTAGTAACAGTCAACACATTCCAGGGTTAGGTATAACGGCATGCATAGATATTCCCATTAACCCAGACACCAGATATGGAACAGTTGCATAGCAAATGGAACACATGCATATATGGGACCACAGTGGTAATAACTGCATGCAGGTACATTGATGACACCATGCCACCAATGTTGGAGTATTTCAACATAGTACATGCATATTAACATATTTAAATAATTATCAACCAATAGGACATATGTCCCAACATAACAGTGGAGTCATCACATTCCAGTTGAGGTGGGTATTTAGTGTATTGTTGGAGATATGGTTGGGGGAGAGAAAGATGTCAATTAACTAGTATATTCCTGTAGTTTGCATTACTTTCCTAGTCAGTGCTGTTATCTGTACCTTACAAGTATTACTACACTACCCTATTGCCTTAATTTGGACAGTGATATGGCTGTCGTCATCTTTATACATGAACTGGTTTTACCTGCAATATACACCTCTTACGTGGTATACCTGTGCAGGAATTGTTTAACACTAACTGTTTCTACACATACAAAATGGGGGTACAAAGGTCCTAAAATAGGGTCATATTTTACGTACAGCTCTTATAAACTTAGAAAGATGATAGAGTAACAGGGTTCATTTTAACATACATTTTCTGAAGGATTAGAAGTCTGAAACTCAAATGTATGCCTTTATTTAGTGACTTCAATCCTGAGATCATCCCTTTGATTTGCAGAAAACCACAAATGTTATGAGGAACAAAACAAAAATATGAGCCAAACATCTGGATTGTCTGTGAAAATCTGGACAGCTGACAGCTATGCACACACCTCAATTTCTTCCACCAAGAAATCTGGATAAAGCCATGAAATAAATGTGGGACAAAGGTCCCAAAATAGAGCAAATCTAAAACACATTGCACATACAGACTTAGAAAGTTGATAGAATGACAGGTAGTGCATTATCAAATATGAATCAGCATTAGTATTAATATATGTAATTAAAGTGGTTGTATTATTTTTTTTCTATTATAAGTGAAGTTTAAGTGTAGTTAAGCAGGTTTGAGTGTCACGGCACTTTGCTCAAAGGAGCTAAATACAAATGTACAGATAAAAATCCTCAACAGCAAGATAGTGTAGTGGTTAGAGTTGCAGCCTTGCATGCAGCAGTTCACAGTTCATGTACCAAGGCAGGCCCTTCATTTTTACATGGTAAAGCATTGTTATTTTTTTTTGTTAAATGATGTAGCAATTGATATTTGTTAACCAGTGTAGTGTAGCTGGTCAAAACTTGAAGTGCAGTGGATATAACATGTGAAATCACCCATGTAAACACAAGTGCCCCATACAGTATAGTCACACCCCAAGGTAGCGTAATGCAAGCACATAGGGGGACATCATATAAAGTAAATTATATACACTTAATAATATGTCAGTAATTAATTAATTTGCAATTCTGAAATATTTTTTAAAATGAAAACTGAGCAATGCTTAGTGCTGCTTAGCTCTGCTTAGATGGTATGAGCATTGCTTAGAAGTCTCAATCTAAGCAGTATTCAGCCTAGCTGAGTGGATTTGCACACCGCTAAGCACTGCTCAGCATTTTCCCCTTTAAGCACTGCTCAACTCAGCTTAGCGGGTTTGCGCACTGCTGAGCTGTGCTCAGCATTTTCAGAAATGGTCCAATGATGGCAAAGGGTGGGAATATGGCCTTATTTAAGCTGCACAGGCAGGAATACAGCCAGAACCTGTTGTTGTTTAATCTCTGCAGGAACTATGTCTGGCATTGGAGAGGGAGCATGCTTTCGGGTGCAGCGCTGGGGCATCTTGGAGTCCAGGGTCATGACTGGGATCCTAGGTAAAGACCATGACCATAGACTGCTGCAGGGCCAGTACCAGGGCTCACAGTACAAAGCAGAGGTCTGGGGTCATCTGGCACGTGATCTCACCAGTGCTACTTGAGTCACCAGAACTGGTGAACAGGTACGGCATCATTATGCCAACCTAAAGAGTAGGAAGGGGGCTCTCTAGGCCCAGTGGATCCAAGAAGCTTGAGATGGGGATGCCCCAGTAGCGAGTAAGTATCTCACCATTATCAGTACCAGAATCTAGCCTGAGTAAGTGATAGACATGTGTGCTTAATGTTTTTTTCCCCTACAGCTGCAGAGGAGAGAGCTAGCAATCTTGAGGCCCATGCTGACAGATTGGCGATGTTGCGACAAGAGTCTGGTGAGTACAGATTTTTGTTGCAGCATATAGTGTAATAAATAAGAAGGAGTGGATTGTTTGCTGCCAGTAGGTATAGTGTGTTCTGAGTGTACAGAGTAAATAAAAAGTTTGCCAGACCAATGCTGATCTACAGGATATGCAGTAATACTGAATGTAGAATATCAACTGTAAGAAAGCACTGTGTCATGCTACTCAAATAATGATTTGTACCACAAACTGCTGTGTTTAATCTAGTTTGTTGTTCTAGAAATAGAATGTGTAAAGCAAGATATAAATGAAATATGAAATATGTCCTGCACTAACATCTGAACCTTGATTAGTAATGTGTAATGGATTACAGTGTGTCCCTTGCATTATTGCCTTGTGTTAACCTTTGCATTTCAGATCCATGTAGCCCTGAATGTGGGTATGCTGATGCAAACAAGTATGAGAGTGTAATAGATGGAGCCTGCAAATATATGATGTCCAAATGTATACAGGTAGGGTATACAAAGCACCACCCTGCTATACTCTGTACAGATCACACATATTCACATCTGCTAGGGGTTAAATGTGTACACCTGCTTTCAAATGATTAATACATAGTACAAGAACTATCTGTTAGGCATGTATGTTCAACTGTCACTACAGTCTTTGGTGGCACTCCACTTAGATTAGACTGTCTAACCAAGTGACTATTAGGCAGAAATAAGTCAAGCAAGAGACAGCAATTCACCAGTAGCTCAGCATGTTGAGAAATAGATACATTTTTCATTTTTGCACACACAGACTACGGTTTGAATCCAGGGAGTGGAACTCAGATGTGTGAATATTTACAGACAAGTAATCCTGAATATGTGTACAAATAGTCAGGTAGTGTTAACAAATATTTTCTCCACAGGTTTTACAGGTCAAGAAATGATTGTAGTAGCTGCATGATGGGTATATTATAAACTTTGTATCCAAATGTTCCAGTGTCCAATCCCATGCCTGCAAAAGACAGCAGGATAGGTACATACATCATGCACTCTTCCCGATACATGTCTCTCAAGTGTCATGCTGTCACAGCTAGTGATCACTGTTGCCAATAACCTTGGACACAGATATGAATCTAGTTGAAGAATGCTAGTAGCACACTTACACAACATCAGTGCAGGCTACACCTTGTTAGTCATATATGTAACTCTGACATGTACAAGTCCCCTCCAGTCATGTACACAGAGTGCTCACACTTTGCCCCATACCATTCCAGCTTGACAGTTTCATAGTTATGTATGTGCTACAGAAGCTATGGGCCGCAGGTAGATGTAAAGTGAGGGCAGACCTGTAGAGCACTGAGCAGTACTGTTGTGAAAAATAGAAGCCTATACAGTTGTTAATGGACTATTTTTCTCTATCCCCCACCCCTTATCTGAATCAATAATTTTTATCCATAGACTACGGGTATACAATACCTGGTTTAAAGCAAAGGAAAGCAACCCTGCACTATCAGGCTATAACTCATTCCACACCTTTCAGCCACAGAACATGGGCCAAAGCTCCAAAGGCAGTGGTGTCTCCATATTTATAAAGGATATGCACACCTCCAGACTAGTAGCCTAGCATAACACATCTGAGATACTTCAGGTACAACTAACATTGGGTAAGACGGTGATTTAGGTTGTAGCCTGCTATAGGTCCCCAACCATGTCCAAAGACTCTCACTCCACGTTCCTAAGCACCCCGGAAACTATTAGGGGCCAACCCAGCACTCTAATTCTAGGTGACTTCAACTACCCCTCCATCAAATGGGAAAACTACTCATGCATCAATACACTAGCCCAATGCTTCCTGGAATTCATCAATTCCAATGCCCTGGACCAGCTCATTCTTATCCCCACCAGAGGAAGCAACATCCTTGACCTGGTTATTACTAATATGGGCAACCATTGCTCTACACCAATAGTCAATTCCTCCCTGGTTAGATCCAACCACAAACTAATCACCATGGAAATCCACATCTCACCCACATCCCCTGCAAAGATAACCATCATGAAAAATTTCTCCAAAGCTGTCTTTTGGCTCCTAAAAACAGAGGTGGCTAACTTCACAGCACTCACGTCAATGGAAAATAGATCCATGACTACCGAAACATACACCAATGCACTGTACGAACACATACATAAATGCATGGAACTAGTCATACCCAACAGAACCAAGATGCTTTCCTCCAAAAAAAGGAAGACAATCTGGTGGTCCCCTGCCATAAATAAACTCTACAGCAGAATGAAGAAGCTGTTGCAAAAAAAGGTGAATTCCCAAGACTGGAAAAACTCCCTTATTAGCCTCAACAAAAAGTTGAGCCCCCTCATCAAAACATCTAAAGCTAGATATGAAGGCAGAATTGTGGCAGACACTAAAAACAACTAGAATGCCTTCTACAGTTATAACAAGAATCTCTATGGCAATACCCAGGTTTGCTCTGAGTTACTGCACAATGGTACCTCCTTTACTGAGCCAACAGATATTGCCAACATACTGGCCGACAGATTCAGTGCCAACTTTACCCCCCCCCAAAGGACCAATCACAATACTGGAGGAATGCCAGGCACCCAGCATTACTGCAGCACAGGTTAAAGTTGCATTGTCCAAGGCCAAGAATACAGCTTCCACAGGACCCAACAATATCCCTGGAGTTGTTCTACATGAACTACAAAGTGAACTGGCACACATCTGTGTGCCCTGTCCAATCACAGCCTCACCTCAGGCTTTTTCTCTACTGAATGGTGCACTGCCACAGTCATCCCTCTCCATAAAGGGGGAGTGACTACAGACCGTAGGAATTATCACCCCCATTAGACTGATGAGTCTGATATGTAAGGCTATGGAACGCATCATCATGGACCTAATTAAGAAGGATATAGGGAATCTCCAAACTCTAGATCCCACTCAATTTGGTTTTGTGAAATGTCGATCATGCCTGCTCAACCTGGTTGACTTCTTTGAGTCAGTCACCAGAGCTGTAGATGAGGACAAGGCAGCTCCTACCTCGAACTAGCCAAGGCCTTTGACACCATTCCCCACTCAAGAATTACTGATAAATTCACCAAACTAGGCATCATCCCCTATATCACTAGGTGAGTTGCAAATTGGCTCACAGACAGAGCCCACAGTGTGAAAGTAGCAGACTACAAGTCAGACTGCCAACCAGTCATTAGTGGAGTCCCACAGGAATTGGTCCTGGGTCCTCTCCTGTTTGGCATCTACTTCTCAGAAGTCCAGGCCAACACAGAGGGACTCTGGCTGACCAAGTTCACAGATGATTGCAAGCTGGGAGCCATTACTAACTCCCCAAGTGATGTAGACATCCTACAGGAAGGCCTCACTGAGACCAATGACTGGTGTCAAAAACCATGGCCTTAAACTTAATGCCAAAAAATGCATCATCATCCCCTTTGGGAAAAACTCCGTCCACTAATTACCACATCAATGGGAGCCCAGTGAACACTGAAGGCATTATAAGAGATCTGGGGACACAGGTTGACAGCAACCTCTCCTTCTACCACCACACTGCCACTGTGGTCAGAAAGTCTTTCTATGTGGCATATCTCATTATCAAGGGTTTTGCATCCAGGAAGAAAAAAAAAATCATCATCTCTCTCTACTCTTCCCTCATTAAGCCAATCATCGAGTATAATGCCCCATTTGGCATGTACCTCAATAGACATATGCAACAGCTGGAAAGGCCACAAAAGTACCTCACGAAGAGGATCCTAGGCCTTAAACACATGTCCTACATAGACAGACTCAAAAATCTCCAGCTATTCTCTGTCTCATGTAATCTGCTAAGAGGTGATCTCTGCTTGAATTACAAAGCCATTTCTAACCCAGCTCTGTTAGAAATGCTACATCTAAAGAAATCCCAATCCCTCTTCACCACACACTCCAGATACCTTAACCTCATTACCACAATCAACAGAACATGCTGGAAAGACAGGTTCATAACCCAGAGACTGCCCATGCTCTGGAATAGACTTCCCATACATGTCAAGCAGAGCACCTCACTGTCCCTCTTCAATAGAAATCTTGATGAGTGGATGGGAAATAGAAAGTTCACCCTGGGGATCACTACAGTGGCTCTACCTGATAGAGGCACTGGGAACTAATGTCTGGTGGCATGATGCCAGGGAACTTCTATGGGCTAGGCTTGTAAGGCTCCAGGGCCATTAGCCTAATACACACCTATAAACCTATGAATTTATGTTGTTCTCAAAAACTAATGTTTGGACTTGTGTTCTATTATTGTTCATATATTTAATTGTTTACATATTAACATACTTTGTTCAAATACCA